>NC_132902.1:21016945-21139445 GCF_030463535.1 Salminus brasiliensis
AACTGGCAGTACCAAATTGGGAGTGTTAGGGGGAGTTACGAATGGGTGAGCAAACTGGCAGTGCCAAATTGGGAGAAAAAGGGAAAAAATATATTACAAAAAAGAATAAAAAACAACAAAAAAACAATGGGGGTGGCCATATTTGTTTATTTTGCATAGACCTTCCCATTTGACAGTGGATCCATTGATTTACATTATAACTACAGAGATAATAAACATACAGTGAGCAGTATAGTATGCTGAGTTAGAGTCACAATAATTGGAAGAGAAGAATTTCGCTTGAACAACAGCATTGCGAACTCAGCACAAAAAGATTGGAGGGCTGTGTAGCACCAAATGACTATATTCTCACCACCTTCAATAGAAGAGGACCTGCCTGGCTCAGTTACACAGCTCTGATGTCGCAGACACATTAGATACTTCCAAAGCTCTTAGGCTAACGCCTTACCTGATAGCCTCACAAGCAACCAATGGGTCCATGTTACCAGACCTTCATAAGCGAGTTTCCCCTCACAGGTCCATAGGTGCAGGTCCTTTTCTTTGGATATGATGTCCCACAACATTGCAATCTTTTTGTATTGTGTTGGAAAGCTAGTTAGCTCTGCTTTAAATAACAAACTCTGGAAAGTGGGAGTGGCAAAATAAGGTGGATAGCCTTAGCAATCAGGTAACCCTTTTTAATTACAAGAAAAAGCAATCCACTGTCTCGCAAATATGTCTCGCAATATCTCCAAATTGGCAACTTTACAGGAGAAGTAAAAAAAAACTTTAAATTTCAACAGAGATAAAATCAATGTAGACAATGTTGATTTTATTCCAAGTAATTTTGGAGCATTCCCATTGGTCTGTTCATCATGAAAGTGTGGACGCAATATAAAGAACATCTGACAAATTGAGGGTTTTGCATTACAGCAAAGATACACTGCAAGTCCAGTGCATTCAGTTATTTTAAGTTGCACCCATGGCTAACACAGATGTACAAAAAACACAGAATAGGACTCTCTGGAGCAGATAAACATGAACCTACTGACCCCATGCCTAATGCCAGGCATGGGCTAGAGGGGTATAAAGCCTCCCAGCAGTATTGAGCTCTGGAGCAGTGGAAGAACTGTGTCCTCTGGAATGATGGATGGTGCGCCATCCAATACTTTTGGGATGAGTTGGCGAGTTGTTGATATTCTGACATCACTAACTCTAGTTGCTGAATGCAATCCAATCCTCATAGCAAGGCTCCTCCAAAATCTAGAAAGCCTTCTTCCCTGGACAGTGGAGCCAGTTACTCTAATAACAACAAAATAACCTCTTTTTAATACCCTTGATTTTGGAAGACACAATAAAAAAAGTGTCCCAATACTTTTGTCCAATTAGGATATTTTGTCCATCTCTAAATCTTTTGTTTTAATACATGCATGTAATAAACATTTAATACACATAAAAAATGCCAAGCATTCAAAATTGCTGAGGATGAGTTGGGGAGTTAAGTATGTAGAGGATGGGGATCATCCAACATCCTGGTCTCACTAACGCTCTTGTCACATAAAATCCCATAAAATCCTCATAGCAATGTTCCTACAAAATCTAGTAAACAGCATTCCCTGGACAGTAGAAATAGTTGCTCCAAAATACCCTTTGGTGTCAGGAGAAACAATGAATGAGCAGGTGTCCCAATACTTTTGTTCAATTATTTTATGGTAAAGTTGGTGGTAAAATTACCCCCACTGCCTTTTGTACCATAGCCCATATTGCCTAAGCCAGGATATCTACATAGTCTATAAATTCCCCATGTTCAAAAAAGATGATATCACGCATGTGCAGTATGAATATAGCACTTGAAGCTTGTGACACAAGGACGATTTTTAATATCCTGCTGTTGCAACTGTATTCAGACCACCCTACATCTCTGAAGGCGGAAATCAATTTCTCCACACCACTGCTCTTTGCTCTGATTCAAAAGCCCGGCCTTGTCACATTCATTAATTAAAGGAAACCTAAGCTTAGTGACAGTGTACTTTGTGTGCTCCTTTAAAAACGGTTCTTCATGAGTTCTTTATTAAAGGCAATTTATTAAAGAACATTTTTAGAAGCTTTTTTGCTAACATAGTTCAGTCAATGTCAATGTCAATGTGTCTGGAGTACTGGACCTTCTCTGGATGCGTAATGTTCACCTGATCCTGACATAATAATGTGTGCTTGTCAGCCTGACTGTGTTCACTCAGGTCCTTCTGTTCCTAACATGCTAATCCGGCAGACAGGTCTCTAATCTCCATGCTTACTCCTTAATAACACACTACAATAAAGAGCCCTGAAAAAAATCACAGCTGCTGAAATGCCTCAAAAGTAGGCAGAATATTGGATATACATAATAAATGTTCTCAAATCGGTCCACAAGGGCACCATGTGGCTCACATTTTGGCTCTATCCCGGTGTGTACAAAGGTTGGAGCAAAAATCTAGACCATCTGATGGTCCCTAGTGACTGCTTTGAGAACCACTGCTTTAAAGAATCCCATCTAGTTCAATAATAAGACATTTCAGTGGATGGGTCATGAGGGAACCTCTTTAGTAAATGAGAAAAACCTCCCCTTAAGGCACAAATTTTGGTCAAGAACCCTTAAATTGTTGTTCTTCTCACAAATCTCATGGCAGTGGTTCTTAAACCGCTACTCAGGGACATTCCAGTGGTCCGCATTGTTTTCTATCATATTGTGTAGCAGTGTTGGAGCAATAATCTGGACTGTCTGGGGGTACCCATTGGCTGGTTTGAGAACCACTGCCTTAAAGAATCCTAACTGGTTTCCATAATTAGACATTTCAGTGGATGGTTCTTGAGAGAACCAGTTTATTAAATGAGAAGAACCTCCATATAATGCACACATTTTGTCAAGAACCCTTAATTTGTTGTTCACACTTACAAATCTCATGGCAATGGTTCTCAAACCACTATTCAGGGACATTCCAGTGGTCCGAATTTTTTCTCCATCACATATTGTAGCCCATTTTGTGCAAAAACTGCAACTGTCAAAACTGTTGGTCCACATTTTTGCTCTATCCCATTGTGTACCATTGTTGGAGCAATAATCTGGCACATCTGAGAGTCCTTAAAGACAGGTTTGAGAACCACTGCCTTAAAGAAATCACACGTCATTTCTTAAGATGTAAACTTTTAGTAGATGGTTCTTGAGAGAGCCACTTGAGATGTGTGAAGAACCTCATAATTAAAAAGTTCTACCAAGAACCCTTACATTGTTCTCCATACTCATTAATCTCATGGCAGTGGTTCTCAAACTGCTCTCAGGGACATTCCAGTGGTCCACATGCTTTTCTATCACATTGTGTAGCAGTGTTGGAGCAATAATCTGGACGGTCTGGTGGTGCCCATGGGCTGGTTTTTAGAACCACTGCCTTAAAGAATCCCATCTGGTTCCCTAAAAAGACATTTCAGTGGATGGTTCTTGAGAGAACTACTTTAGAAAATGAGAAGAACCGTCACATAATGCACAAATTATGTCAAGAACCCTTAATTTGTTGTTCACACTCACAAATCTCATGGCAGTGCTTCTCAAACTGCTACTCAGGGACATTCCAGTAGTCCAATTTTTTTCTCCATTACACTGTGCAGCCAGGTTTGAGCAAAAATCGCAACTGTCAAAACTGTTGGTCCACATTTTTGCTCTATCCCATTGTGTACCAGGGTTGAATCACACGTCATTTCTTAAGATGTAAAATTTTAGTAGATGGTTCTTGAGAGAGTCACTTTAGTAACTCAGGGACATTCCAGTGGTCCACATTTTTTCTCCATTACACTGTGCGGCCGGGTTTGAGCATGTCATTTCTTAACACGTGAAATTTCAGTGGATGGTTTTGAGAGAGCCACTTTAGTAAATCAAAGAAAACCAAGAACCCTTACATTGTTCTTCATTCCCCTCATTAATCTCATAGCAGTGGTTCTCTAACTGCTACTCAGGGACACCCTAATGGTCCACATTTTCAGTTTTGAGGGTGAAGCAAAAATCTGAAGCATGTGAGGGTTCCTAAAGAGTGATTTGAGAACTACTGGGCTGAACAGATCTCTTAAAACGCACATGGAATAAATCTGCGTGAAAACGTGGGATGTATGAACCCATGTTCAGGTTTTAATGCCGTTTTCTTCTCCTACATACAAAAGTAAAATCCATAATATTGCAATTATGCAAGCTACTCATCCTAAGATCTAGCACTTTAGCAGCAGCGTTCTGGGCAGATCGCTTTTGCAGATGCTTCTCATGCGGCTTCCTGCTCATTCATTACAGATGTTTCGCTAATAACCTCAGGATGAGAATCAGCCCTAAAAAAGTAATGCAACGTGCACCGCTGCTCTGAGTGTGTTTAATCGAAGCGTGCAGGACTTCAGCTCTGTGGATAATTGCCAGGAAGCCCACACACCCGCACGCACAGATGCCGCTTCACCCGCACCTGCTGAGTACAGCCAGGACACCTGCTGTACACCCCGCCGCTTCACCTTCCCCAATCTGCCTGCGGTCTCTGTGTTAATCTTTCAAAATGTCTGCCAGAACCTTGTTTTCCACACTCGAGTCAAGGGTCGCATTTTGTTCCGCAGCTACAGCCTGATGTTCGCCTGCTTGGGGTCGTTTGCAAGATGTTGTGTCTGAATGTGTTTTTTTGTTTGGGATCGTCTGCTTTTGTTTTATCTTCTCTCTCTCATTCTCACTCTCTCTCTCTCTCTCTCTCTCTCTCTCTCTCTCTCTATTTCTATCTATCTATCTATCTATCTATCTGTCTGTCTGTCTGTCTGTCTATCTATCTGTCTATTTATTTATTTATCTATCCACATATCTATCTATCTGTCTGTCTGTCTGTCTATCTTTCTATCTCACTCTATCAATCTCTCGCTCTCTCAATTTATCTATCAATCAGTCTCTCCGTTTCTATTTATCGCTTTCTCTCTCTATCTGTTTACTCATCTATCTATCTCTCTCTCTCTATCAATCAATCTCTCTCTCTCCTTCTCTTTCTCTCACTCCCTCTGCTTTAATGATTTCTCTCTCTTCTCCCTTTCTCTAACTTCTCTGCTATCTCTGAGCCAGTTTACACTTGGCAGTAACATGTTTTTGGTGATCTGCGTTTTGTGTATCAGGATTATATCTGGATCAGGTCAAGCCACAAAAAAATGCAGGTTTAAACACACTCTCATACAAATCCGATCTCTCAAACCACTTCAGGAGGTGGTCTGAGACGCATTCCACATCTAAAACTCCTCCCAGTACGACTAAAACACCAGTAACAACTGCAGTCCCACACAGCGATTAGATTCCAGTCTGACTCTCTCTCGCTCCTCTCCTTCTTCTCTCTCTTTTCTCTCTCCCTCTCTTCTCCCTCCCTTATCTCTCTCTCTCTCTCTCTCTCTCTCTCTCTCTCTCTTCATTTTCTTCTCTTTCTTCTCTTTCTGTCTCTCCCGCTCCTCTCCTTCTTCTCTCTCTTTTCTCTCTCCCTCTCTTCTCTCTTCTCCCTCCCTTATCTCTCCATCTCTCTTTCCTTCTCTCTCTCGTTTCCTTCTCTCCCTCTCTTTCTTCTGTTATTTGTATCTCTTTCTCTCTTTCCTTCTCTCTACTCACTTTCATGATCTACCTTTTCTCGTTATCTCTCTCTCTCTCTCTCTCTCTCTCTCTCTCTCTAATACGAAGCAGACATGGTTTGCCAGCAGCTGTGGTAGCCTTATTCCCCTAGTCTCGCTCCTCATTTTGTGTGTCTACCCATTTCACCACAGACTACGAGGCTTCTTCTCTGGCTCCTCATTGCCTCAGGCATGTGTTTTCCACTGTGTGTTATAAGTGCACTTTCAGTACTGAATGAATATGCTCAGAGATTCAATGTGCAATTTACAGACATGAAAGCGATATGTCAGCAGAGGAACACTTCAGAAGTGGTTTGCAACAGAAGGGAAAACCAAAAGGAGGATTGCACCTTCTTGCGCTCGCATATGTGTGGTAATGCATGCTTATACGCCTTTACATTAGAACACACAGGCTTTACTTCAATCACTGCACTACTGGACTGGAATTAGACAGTGACTATGGGGAAGTACATTTTATGTCCAAATGTTTGTGGACATCCTTTCTAATGAATGCCTACAGCTTGCGTAGTCTCTGTAGAGAAGTACTGCCAATACATTAGGACTCTCTGGGGCAGATAAACATGAATCATTAGCACCATGCCTTATGCCACCATGCCAGCATTGAGCTGTGGAGCATTGGAACTGACTGTTTTTTCTGGAATGATGGATGGTGCTCCAACCAATACTTTTGGGATGAGTTGAGGAGTTGGGGATTAGATAAGGTGGTGATCATCCAGCATCCTGACTTCATTAATGCTCTGGTCACTGAATGCAATCAAATTCTCACAGAAATGTTCTACAAAATGTATGAGTCCTGGACAGTAGGGGCAGTCATTCCAACAAAAACAGAAGAAACTATTTTTGTAACACCCTAATTTCAGAATAACCCATACATGTCCCAATACTTTTGTCCACATAGTGCATCAAAGTCTATTGAGTTTGGGGGGTTTCTCTAAGTCTAGCAAGAGTACAGTGGAACAGTGTTATGCAAGAACTGTCCTTTTGGTTTCTGGGCTCCCCTTACAGGTTAGGAGTATGATACACTTTTACTGAACTAGACAGCTGTACGCATGCATTTGTTGACAAGCTGAGAGTCTACAGAAGCAGCATTTGAAGGTAAAGAATCACGTGGGATGAGGTGGTAGAGTAATACTACAGGATTTTATACAAATATGAGTCCAGTTACACAGCGTTACGTAGTTCTCATGAGAGGTCTTGTGCAGTTCCACCAAAGTTCCGTAGTGCAGTAGCAGCGTTCTGGCCCGGAGTAGCAATGACAGAGACGCCATTCTGTCATACAGTCAGTGGAACATCAGTATGATTGTAAAGATGATATTTTAAGGTAAAATACTGCATAGTGTTGCTTTAACTTATGCAAAACTCTCAACCTCTGAGGTTTAGACACTTATCAACACTCAATCATTGCTTCAAATGATTCGCTTAGTGATTCCATAGAAGAACCACTTTTGGCCTAATAAAGAACAATGTCTGTAATAGAGAAGTGTGAATGTGAATTTTTAAACTGGTAAAGTACTTTTACAAGTAATTGTTCTTTAGGACCTTTAGTACACTCACTTATCTCTTGTATATCATATCTATATCTATATCTTATATCTATAACAATTATGGTTCTTTATGAAACCAAAAGGAGTTCTTCAATGGCATCTCTTATATAGCTTTTTGTAGCACCTTTATTTAAAAGAGTTCATTGAGTTTAGCATCCTTTTGTTCAAACGCGGGCAGCGTTCACAGCGAAAGAGTGTCCTACTTCACATCCACTTAGCAAAACCTTACCTTGTAGAAGAGACGTTGCTGTAGTTACTGTCTCAGGGACGCCATCTTTGCTATAAATGGACTGCAGGAACTCTGGGACACAATCGTTCTCATCTGTGATGATGACACGCACCTGGTTGATAAAAAAGAAAGCAGAGGGGTGGGAGGTGTAAGAAGACTGCTGGTAAATGTGTGTGTATATATATATATATATATATATATATATATATATATATATATATATATATATATATATTTCTTATATATGTGCTGCAATACTTTGACAAATGCCAGTACAAAGCAACTGTACATCATGCATGAACAGCATTCTGGCTATATGGTTGCCCTCTGAACAAAAACCTTGGATCTTTATTCTGTACTTCTTTCCCCTAACATTTGACATCTGACAAAACAACCTTTTTGTCAGTTCGGCCAGTCTGGCCATTCTTCGCTGACCTCTTTCATCAATAGGGCATTACCACCCGTAGAACTGCTGCTCAATGGTAGTTTTTCTTTATTACACCACGCTGAGAAACCTCTAAAGCAGGGCTATTTAATTAAAATTCAATAAGGTCCAGTTAGAGGAAATTTCCTCAAGCCAAGGTCCAGAACATCATAATGTCTAACTTGCATTACGATTGCATTATGATTCAGTGCCATATCCTGTACATTTGAGTAGCCTAGTAGTTATATCAACATATCATGTAGTCAACAATAAAATTCAAGTAAAAGTCTAATTACAATTCTGTATATTTTACCAATATTTATTAGCATTTTTTAAACTGGAGCAATTATCAATAGCATATATTGTAAGTAAATGTTCTTTTTTTCTTTCAAGTAACACTTAACAGTGTTAAAAACAGAATGCTTTGTTAAAAAGATTTAATCCTAAAATAGTCGCAGTCCCGCTTACAAACTGGTGTGGGAAGTTTGCAATAACACTTTTGGCCGACCAATGGGCTATTGGTGTTTTAAAGGCTTAATACTACTGCTTTAATAATAATAGACGCCGTAGGGTCTCAAGATTTGAGACACACTGGTTTTGAGCTGCCTGTGGGAAGAATAAGCCTGTGTGAGTCCATTCTAGAGTAAAAGCTCAGTTTTTTGCTCCACTTTTCTCTTCTTAGAGCCGCCATGTGATTTAACTATCCTCTGGTTTGCTTTCGTCACTGACTTTTGTCTGTCGCTCGTCTCTACCCTGTGTGTGTATGTGTTACTCATTTGAATTGCAGCACTCCTTATAATGTACAGAACTGATTGGCTGAGTCGCGACACATGTGATAGTTACAACGAAACCTGTAATGTAAAGGCTTGAAAACTTACACTGGTTACCCCCCATCAAAATGAAATAGTTCTTAATAGTTTATCGGTTATAGGACACCATCTGGGGTCAACCTATTAGTGACCTTAACTCTAGAAACTGTTGTGCTGAAAATCCTTTGAGATCAGAACTTTTTGACATAAGCAAGCCCTTCTGACACCAACAATCATGCTACTATGAAAACCCTCTGAGATTGTTCTGATGGTTGAGGTGAACACTGTCCGAAGCTGCTGGCCCATGTGTGCAAGGCTTTATTATGCACTGGAACACTGGATTAATTCTAGCGACTGTTGTGCTAAAAGCCCTGGGAGATCAGCACTTCTAGAAGTCCTCAAACCAGCCCTTCTGACACCAATAACCACACCACTCTTAAAACCCCTGAGATGGATGGTTCTGATGGTTGATACAAGCATAACCTGAAGCCGGTGGCCCATATTGGCCTGCAGGATTTTTACGCATTGCACTGATGCCACATAATTAGCTAATTAGATAACTGCAAGAATGATTAAGCGTACAGCTGGTATTCCTGATAAAGTGCTGAATAAATAGGAGATGGACAATATGGAGGTTTAAAGCAGATAAGGAAAGTAAAAAAGCGAAAGGTGAAAACATTCAAAAGGCCATGGTTGTAGTAGTTGGTCCATGGCACTGAAATGTGCAACAAAAAAAGAAATGGTAAAAAAAAGAAAAACAGAATTAAAAGGGAAAGGGTGCAGTGGGACCACATTATGAAGTCATGGTGAATGGCTCTGATTGTGCTGGGGATAGGGGGTGAGGGAGCACAGAGGAAGGCTTCATCAGTAATTGTCCCGAGTGCTTACCACACACAGCAAAGCTGCTTTGGGTAGATTGCCCTTTCACTGCTAACCCTGCCAAGCTCGGATACCCTGCTGACCTAGTACAAAGATTTTTTTTTTTTAGGACAAAAAAGAATAAAATCACTTAATTTCCACCCTTTGGATCTCGATCTGCATCTCTCTCTCTCTCTCTCTCTCTCTCTCTCTCTCTCTCTCTCTCACTCTCACTCTCAGCCTCTCTCTCTCTGCCTTTCTCTCTCTGCCTTTCTCGCTCCCTGTAGCATTAACACCACAGTGCTGAATACCCATGTAGTAGTAAATACATGGGTATTCAGCACTGTAGTGTTAATGCTGATGCTATTAACACTATCAGGAGCTCTGAGTGGTCTGGCAAAATAAGGCGCTGTCACTATGATCAGATGATCGCTAGTTCGAATTCCGGTCATGCTGCTAGCCATCGGTAGCCAGGACCCCAACAGAGTGCAATTGGCCTTGCCCTCTCCAGGGTGGGTAGATGGCACTTTCTCCCCACATCAACCCAGAGTAGTGCTCTGGCCGGCACTGGTGCATTAGAGCATTGGTTGCCCGGTGAAGTTGTCAATGCCAATGCCATTGGTTGCCCGGTGACTCTGCATCGGCGACAGTTCAGAAAAAGAGGCTCACATGTCAGAGGAGGCTTGTGATGGTCTTCACCGCCCCAGTGATAGGAGCATTGCATGTGACTGGGGGAGAATATGTATGGGTTGGGTAACTGGTGATACAAACTGGGGAGAAAATGGGTGAGAAATCTGAAATGACATTTAAAATAATAATAATAATAATAATCACCAGCCAGGTCTGCTTCAAGCATTCAAGCCTCAGATGTCCTTCAGAAAACTTCATAAGCACATGTCTATTTCTATACATCTTCCCACTAATATTTACTCCCACCGAAACACTCTTTAAACATTTCCTATAATCTGTAAAGCCACTATTAAACCTGACAGCTGAGGTTCCACAGGCACTTTCAGAGTGCTTTGACTCGTTTAAGTTGAGCTGAACCGATTAAGCTGAGCAAATCACAGTAATAACCTCAACCTACAGAGAAGTTTATGAAAAAATACACCCAGCTGAACCACACTGCATGGACTTCACAGCACTGGTAGGGAAACATATACCCTGCAGGAGCTTGTGTCAGAGATGCCTTGGGTCAGCTCTGAATTCAATATTCAGTGTGTTGTGAGATGAAATAATAAGTAGTTCCCAACATCCTGGTCTTTCTACAGCTACACTCGTTAAATATAAAGGTGCCAAAGAAGGTTCTTTGGAGAACCACATTGTGCCAATGAGGAGAACCTTCTTAATGTTGGAAGAACCTCTTCAAAATGTACAAACTATCAATAAAGTCTCATCCTGGAATCAATGTATATACAATCAATGTAATAATCAATTAGGATCCTTCAGCTTTAAGAAGACATGTGTTAAACCCTATGGGTGTTAATTGTAGTCCTGTCTAACCTCCCCTTACACAACGCTGTCTCAGAGCAACAAAGCATTTTAGGTTTACAATAAATAACAATTAAATTATATATAATCAAAATTAGGTGAAAATAAAAGGGTATAAGGGGAGAATAGATTAATAAACTATTTAAATCCTTGTGTTTAACCATAGAATCTCCATAGAACTTCTTTCTGGTAGGATGAAGCTTGTGGATGACAGCATGCTCAGAATGAACCTCCAGAAATAAAATATTTATTTATTTATTTATTTATTTATTTTAATCCACACTGTTAAATGAACATATCTACTCATATTAAAAATAAACATCAACTAGTATAATTAAATAGGGTAAAATAAATTGAATACACTTAATTGACAAATGTATTGGGACGCCTGATGATTCTTAAGGCTATTAAAAAAGAGTTTATCCTGCTTTTGTTGGAGTAACTGTCTCTACTGTCCAGGGAAAAAGGCTTTCTACTAAATTTTCATATCTGTGAGGATTTTACAGCCTTCAGTGACAAGAGCATTAGTCAGGTCAGGATGTTGGATGATCACCACCTCACCTCATCCCCAACTCATTCCACTGCTCCAAAGCTCAATGCTTGGGGGAGCTTTATTCCCCTCTAGCCCACGCCTGGTATTAGGCATAGTGCCAATAGGTTTTAAATTTAGGACCAAAATCAAATGCAACATACAATACAATGTGTGGGTCAGAAGCTGGTTAACTAGCAAGCTTACCAGTATAGTTATTGGTTTTGTGAGCAGCTTTTCAACCAGCTTGACCATCAAAGACCAGGTTAAATCATCCAAAACCAGTTTCCAGCAAATGCTGGCCTTGAGCTGGATTTTTCAGCATGGAATTAATGATGAATATTTTTAAATAATTTTTAAGATGGATTTACTGTTTATACTGAAACAGAAAAGCTTATTATTAATCAGCATGGGTTCAGCAGATGCCTTGTTTATCTATAAGCTGTAGAAGTGCTGGTCAGCGAAGAGGAATATCTGGAATGAGGCCAGTTTGACCAATTTCCAAATATAGCAAGCAAACGAATTTAATGGTCTTTGTATCCTGCAGTTTTGGGTGGGAAAAGGTGTGTGTGTGTGTGTCTGCATATAAAATTCTGCATTCAAACAGCGAGAGAAATCAATTATTAAAGCTACACTTTGTCAAGGTTAGCTTATGAAGTTTGCATGAAGCTCTTTTACATTTCATGTGTATTTTGAAAAGGTTCAGGAGAAGAAAACTCTTTGTATGTGTGAGAGAGAAAATGAGACAGAGGGAAAGAGAAAGAGGTGCAAAAGGCTTTCATTGGGTATTCATCTTTCTGGCAGTTGCTACGTAACTTGGAAAACAGGAGAGATCCAATAGGCCGAGCTCCCGCAGAAGTGGTCAAATGTCCAATGACAGATCACTGTCTGAACCATTACTCCTATTTCTTTCTCTAACAAGGCCCATAACTCTAAATCAAACAGCAGAAAGTACCTCTGAAAGGGTATGGAAGGAAAGAGCGAGGCTTCAAGCACCTCTTTGCTCCCTGTGGTAATAAGAGGAAGGCTTTTTTTTCAGGCTGAGAAGTGATGAAGAAAGACTGTATGAATTTGAGGAGAGAGTCCATCCGCTCTTATAAAGCCTGGGAGTGAAGTCCACATCAGTGCCAGCTCAGGTAACCTCCAGCACTGTGAAACTTCACTTCAGTTGGGCCTAAGCCCTGGAGGCCACCTACAAAGCAACTCATGAAACACCCGACTCACCAAGAACAACTCAACGTTTTTTTTTTATCCCAGATCCGAGTCTCTTAATGCTGATAAATTCTGATCTGAGTCTCTCAATGATGTCTCCAAATGCTGACACCAGTAAAACCACTATTTTCTAGATTAGTTTCTATAATTAGACTAAATTCTGAACTGATTTACATTTTAATCAACTGTTTTAAACTCTATAATGTTTCATGTCTTACAGTGCAGACCATTCAGCACCCAGCTCCTTTACAGCTCTGCAGTCAGATCACTTAGTGTGTGAGCATTAGCATTAGCGCTAGTCTCTTCTGAATGTGCCATTCAGAGCTTTTAGAACCAATAAAAGGAGCGTGGTTCACCCGCATATTAGGTTTCTAACCAGGTGGAATTCCAGAGTAAAGACAGGATAAGAGGAGCGTCGGATCTCCCCAAATTATAGGATAAAATGGGATAAAATATCTTTGTCGTTGCACAATTTTTCTTGGCAGCGTGGACAAAAATGACAGAAATAGAAAAACATTTTCTGGAAGAGTTAAGAGCTTTAATCCACCTCTTCTGGTAGATTAACTAACACACTCTTTACCTGCTGCTCTGTCAGCCGGTTGTTGTTGCTGCGTCAAATTTACAGCAAAGCTCTGAGCTAACTAAGATAAGCTTTCCTCTTCCCCAAACTTTCCAGTGCACCTTAAATAATGCAGCAGTTTTGCAGCAGTTACTGTTTAACTGTATACACAGTGTAACACAGTGTAGCAGCACTATTTAAGGTGGAATGGAGAGTTAGTATCAAAAGCCAACTTCAGCTTTTGTTTTGGCTGCTAACTGGTAACGTCACTGCAATTATCAGTTCATGTAAGGCTCTGTTTTATTCAACTCACTGAAATAATGTCATAGATGAACTGTCCGGGTTTTTTTTTTTATTAGAAGTTTGTCTACGGCAGCTCAGGATCATGTCTATTATTGGCACCTACTATAGGACGCCAGATGGCCCTCTGCTACAGCAAACCTAAGGATCGGACGTGGATCAGAACCTTGAAAGCTAATTCCTGATCCATTAAAATGACTGGATCCCAAGTCACTGGATCAAACTGGGACATCCCTAAGAACAACAGTAGCAGCTGTAGAAGCAACCAGATGAGCTGATAATGTGGTTGAGGCCACATCCAGCATAATCTTTCAGGCAAATTAGAGAACTGCACTTGAGCCAGGGTGGATAAATGTAGTAAAACTATTCTGCTGTCCAAACACAAAGGCGTGTATGCAGGAAGATGTAAGCACTAATATTTTAATCAAACTACTAAACAAAAGACTTTCTGAAGCCAACCGTAAAACAACACCAACTGTGAAGGAACTACGGCGCCAACAAGACAAAGAGCAAACCATTAAGAAGAGGCTACCAGTAGACAGACAAAGAGACAAAAGAAACATGGGGGCTAAATAGTGTACGCTGAGACACATGACATGCCTGGGAGACACTGATTGGGGGTCAAGGAGGACACTATGTGGAGCAAAGACAGGTCAGGAATGAAGAAAGGGAGGAGCATGAAGCAAAAGGCACATGGCTAGAGGTTAACAAAAGCACAAGCATGACAGTCCTACACCCTTCATAAAAGTGTCTCCTCAAAAGACAATGCACAGAACCATTTGAATGCTTAAATGTCTCTTTTCCTGGTTTACCTTTTATTCAAACCTTCTATAAGCACTATATGGCCAAAGGTTTTTGGACATCCCTTCTAATTAATATTTTTTGGCCATTTTAAGTTGCACCCATTGCTGACACAGATATGCAAATGCACACACACCGCTTGTCTAGTCCCTGTAGAGAAGTACTGCCAAAAGAACAGGACTCTCTAGAGCAAATAAACATGAACCTACCATGCCCAATTCCAGGCCTAGGCCAGAGGGGTATCAAACCCCCAGCTTTGAGCTGTGGAGCAGTGGAACTGTGCTCTCTGGAATGATTGTTGGTGCTCCATCCAATATTTTTGGGATGTGATGGGGTGGCAATCATCCAACATCCTGACCTCACTATAACTGTTACTGAATACAATCAAATCCACACAGCAATGCTTTAGAATTTAGTAGTAAGCCTTTCCTGGACAGTGGAGAAAGTTACTCCAACAAAAGCAGGGGCAGAGATGGTTCAACGTTTAAAACAACAGGCCACCGCTGGGCCCTTTCTGCTCCCCTAGCAGCCATGCCCGCTACCCCGAGCATATATACTCACTGTCCGCTGTGTGTTTATGTGGTCACTAGTGTGGATGTGGGTGCTCACTGCATGGCTGGGTTAAATACCGAGGCAAAGTTCAATCTGTGTCTTAAACGAATGGTGAATACGGTATTTTGTGTCCCTTGATTTTGAAGGAAACAATGAATGAGGAGGTGTCCCAATAATTGTGTCCTTTTTGGGGTCAGCAATGGGTGCACTCAAGTAGTTAGATGATTTAAGAAGAAGTATGAAAGCACCTGTATGTATGGAATTTCTGACCTTCCTGTGTCAAACAAACTTTTTGCTAAAAAACTCAGGATGCCCAGATATTCCATGATGGGCACAGGGGAGATGGTATATGCTACACACATTTGTTTAAGTACTAATTATGTAAAGCTGTTTTGTGACGACAACAGTTGTAAAAAGCGCTATACAAATAAATTTGACTTGACTTGACTTGACTTAACAAGTCCAGAAACAACAACAGGAATAGAAAGCCCTTAACAAAGTGTTCAGTTTGCCCGGGTCAGAGAGATATTTTCTGAAAAGCTATTTCTGAAGGTCCCGGGAAATGCTGGCCATCAGGTCTCCTTAACAATCCACCATCAAGTCCATTATCATTGTTTTCGTGTGCTGTTACGTATTGGATGTGACATTGCGAATTTAGAGAAGAGGGCACAACTGTGTTTGGCCTGAGGCAGCACAATGTCCTGAACGTCTTTTTTGTCAGATAGTGTCCACTGTTTTCGTAAACAGGGAAGATGGAAACATGGCTGGAGGCCTGATAGACCGATGGACTTAGGAGAGTGACGAGGGCATGCGGGGTGAATGAAAAACTCTGGCGTGGGCTGAGGTGGAGGGGGAACTAACCCTTCCCTTCTTCTCTCTCCCTCTCTGTCTCTCTCGGCCTCCTATCTCGAGCCTTCAGTTGACAGGATTTGACAGAACTGAGGAGCATCTGCCAGTCTTTTGGCTGTCTCTTACTGCAGTCATCAAGGCCTCTCTCAGCCGAGTGCGCCGTGACACGGCATTGTTTTGAGACATCGTTCCACACTCGGCTGCCTCGCCTCGGGCCAGGCAAGATCTATGGATCACTGAGCAGCACAGATCACGCCTCGACACAGCAAGATTGGATCCTCAAGGGTCATGTTATTGTGAGAGGCATGGGTAAGACCATCAGTCGGGGACTTAAAATAAATCTTCATTCTTGCACTTTCCCCAGCGCCGCTCTCTCTAATTCAGGCATCCATTTGAGCCAAGTGACAATAACTTGGCGTGGAGGCACACAGCATCAAGAATGCAATCTGCCATACATCCTAATTATATTGTAGGCGAAGTGACATTTAGGGTACACAGATTTGCTTTTGGTTTAATTACTGTACACTTAAAACATAGCTATTAAAGTAATTATCGACAAAGATGTCAGTGGAAATTTATGAAAGGTGTGGTAATTGGACAAGAATTGCTCTGCATTCTTAAATTATGGAATTTTAATGTGTTATATATTTGACATGTGATATCACAAAGCATCGGGACATTGAATAAATCTTCTTTACAACTCCCTAATGGGTCGACAAATATGGTGACATTATTTCTAGATACCATGCGTCAATGAAAACACAAAGGAAGCTCTTCCAAACACAGGTTATCAGTCTGTGGTCTACGAACCTAATTGTCCACCCCAGTTTTAGCCCAATGTCCAAGCTACTTATTAGTACTCTCCCCCCTTTTAACATGTAATATGTCTGACACTGGGTGGGTGAGGACTGACACATGCCTCCTCATACATGCAACCAGCCACCACTACTTTTCGAACTGCTGCCAATGTATTGTCACTGGGCAACCAACACACTCTGAGGAAAGAGCCAGGCACCCAGCTCTGATGTATTGGCTAGCAGACATCCGTGCCGGCCAGCATCACACACTGTAGAGATGTGGGTAGAGAGAAAACCATCTACCCACTCGGAGAAAGCAAGGACAACTTTCAGGCTCTGGCTGAAAGTTTATGGTCAGCTGTCATAGAGCCTCTTGACCTCACTGACCCTGTGTGCTGTTTTTTTTATAAGAAGTTCTTTCTCTGGACAATCTTCTAACTGATACAAGCTCCTAAATGAGCCTCAACTAAAAAGAGAGCTAAACATGTTTCCTTATAAAAGAAATAAGCCATTAAATGCCATACACCAGGTTTGTAAAGCACATTGAGAGCAGTGCGCTAGAAGGCTTTAGCTGAAGTGTGGCCTCTTTCTTTTGACATGGTCCATCACAATGAGTGAGGCATCAAACTGTTCAGGGGCAATGAGAGCACTGAAGAGAACCCTGAAGCTGCTAAAGCTCTGTGGAGAACCAATCTACATTTTTTGTTTCATGAAGAGTTTGGGAACCAAATACTAAAAGAGATTTGAGTGTGAAGAACCACTGAAGAATTGAAGAAGAACCTCCACATAATGTAAATGTGTAATAGTGTAGTCCAACAAGAGCTTCTACAATTCGTACATACACCACTAAAGTGCACCCCAAGAAATGAACATTTGCACAATTGGAACCATTGAGAAACCTTCATCTTTAAGACTGCCGGCAGGAATATCGGCTCCTTTTTTTCTCTTTTCGAATTAAACAGTTTATCCATCAATTTAAAAGGTGACAGCACAAACAACGGATCTGTTTACTGTGACAAATTCACAATCACAAGTTTTTAGCTCAGTTGGTGTGAAATAAAAAGCCAATCACCATAACAGTAGCCTACTCACACTGTTAGTGTAGTGCAGCCGTTGCTCTGCAATTACCAGGCCAATGAGACCAAAACATTGTAGTAGATGTAGGATAGAGTTTCAAAGTCTTTGGAAAGTGGTGGTGTGTGATTTGAATAGATATTGTAGGAACTTGTAGGAATTGTTCTCAAGTGGGAAAAAATGAACTCTGTGTGTAAAACAGCATAGCAGGATGGACGGGCTTGCAATTTGGTGGGCGTTAGATGCTGGCAAAGTGGAGCCTTGAGTGGACTGCAACATTGATTGAAATGGACACACTTCTGCTCTGTCAGACCAATGACTAAAATGCTTCAGAAATGCAGCATAAATGTGTTGTGAATGGGCTTTAAGGTCCTGACCCTACCATAATGCTAGTATGATCCCTCTTCTAACAGAATTGGGTATTTAATGTTCGCTCTTTTCCAAGCACCTTCTTCTTCCCAGTGCTGTTTTATAACCTGCAGCTAACGGTTGGGAATCACTTTTCAGCCAAAGCATCCTAACCAAGCAGGAAACTATTGCAATACAGCTTGAAATGTGGTCTTGTGTCTTCATAAATGAAATACTTGTTACGGCTCCTCACCTCTGCAGCGCTGCTGAGGCTGTCCTTGTTCTCGCTGGCCCTCACCAGCAGTAGGTAGCGGTGCTGGTCAGTCTCATAGTCGATGCTGCGGGTCAGGCTGATCTCTCCAGTCTCCTGTTGAATGCTGAACAGGCTGCTGGGGTTGATCAACAAGCTGTAGCTGATTGGCTGCTTCTGGAAGGACAGAGCTGGGGTGACCAGGAAGCTGTAAGGAGAAACAGAGAAATGGGGGTAGGGTCAGAAATGACTTCCCAATGGGAATGGGATGTGTTCTTCTGATAAAGAAACAGTATCAGTTGTTTAACAGTTATTTTTGCCCAATGATCATCTAATTAGCCAATTACCCAACCCACCCATTAGAACTCTCCCCTATCACATGTAATGCTCCCAATACTGGGAGGATGAGAACTGACACATGCCTCCTCCAACACATGCCACCAATGCAACATCACCTGACGTCAAATGCCGGCTCTGGATACCAGGTACCCAGCCTGCAGTTCTTACAGTTTAGAGTCGACTTAAGTGTATCCACTGTGGGTGGAACATCATTAGAAGGGGTCGCTCAAAAACTCAGAATCTCAATTCGCGAGGTGAGGCTGATTTGGGCCTTGATAAATGGTCATATAAATCACAATTATTGTACAGGCCAACCACAACAACATTTGTACAGCCTGAGGGCACCACGGCAGATGCTCAAGTATATATATATATATATATATATATATATATAAATGTAAATACATTTAACCCCAGGAACTTTAATACAAATGGTTTCTGCCTTTCAGTTTTATAAAGCTTTTGTAAAAAATCACTGTTTATATGAATGGATCTCAATGGAGGTTCTGGTTCTCCGGTGAATGCAAGTAAAAGAAAAGAAACCTTAAAGCATAGATGGGCTTACAATTTGGTGAGTGGTTGCTGGCAAAACATGGCTTTGAGTGGACAGAAACATCAGTTGAAATGAATACATTTCTTTTCTGTCAGACGAATGACTAAATGCACTTCAGAAATGCTGTGTTTGGTATGAATTGGTCTTAAGGTCTGAGGCCACCAGAAAGAGAATGCTAGTATGAATCCTGGTGATGTCGAGCCATCTGTGGTCAGCAGTCCAAGACAGCTGCCCTGATCTGAGTGGGAAAGGAGTCTTGTTATCTACTTTGCAAAGCCTGGAGCATTTTTGTTGGTCCTGACACTGCTGGTCACTCATAATTTCACTACAAGGTCAGGACATTTATGCCCAGAAAATGTACAGAAACAGCCATATATACACAGAGAATATCATGGCAACTGTGTCCAAGAGAAGCCCAATTTGGCTTGGGACATTCAGTCTTAATCACTGCCGGCCTGTGGGCATGACTGTAGCCCACGACCAGCATTTCCTTCATCAGATTACTGTCTGAGTCAATCGCAGTGTTCAGAGTGCAGCTGGAGCTGTGAGAGCAGCAGGCTGGTGATGAAGGAGCTGGCGCTCCACAGCCTGATCAGCCACCAGCCACACACGCCTCATCCCTTAAGGTTCGCTGACAGGAGGAGGTAGACTGATTGAGAGATGGAAGAGAGGGAGAAATGAGTTACATGTTCAGGCAAGATGGTTTCCTTGCAAAGTCCATCAGTTTAGGATCAGGTCTCTTAATGACTTTTTCTGGAGGATCTTCATTGTGCATTCTTACAAAAGGTTCCATAAAGACCCTTTTGTAAAGATTGTGAAGATCATAGAAGGACTAAAAGTACCTAAAATGGTCTCCTGAAGTTCTTTAGGGAACCAAAAGTTGTGTTTCTATAGCTTTATGTAAAGAACCCTATTTGGGACCCTGGGTGGTAGCTATACTGTTGATAGGTGGTTGCTTTAATATTGTTAGATGGTTGCTATGGTATCCCAGGTGATTGCTAGGTGATTGCAAAGGTGCTGCAAGGTGGTCTCCATAGAGTAGCTTAGTGGTTGCTTTGGTGTTGCTAGGTAGTTGCTTGGTTGTTGTTATGGTATCCCAGGGGTGCCCAAATTGCCCCAATCAGACCAATCTGAATTCAATATCTCGAAACTGTGGGTATGAGTCCGTCTGTTTGCTGGTGCAGTGACGCTGGGGACCCTGCAGTTTCCATCTGAGCACATTGGCTGTCTGGACAAATAGTTGGAAAAGAGGTGATGGCTGGCTTTGCATGTATCAAAGGAGACATGCGCTTGGTCTTTACTCTCCTAGGGTCAGGAGCATTGGCAGTACTAGGGGTGTAAACAAGGGGTTAATTGGCAGTACATGATACTATTATTAAAAATTAATAATAAAATAAGCACTTTTAAACTTACACACACTACGATGATATCATTTGAAGCTTTAAACCCATTTTAACTTTTTTTTTTACTGTTTAAACTACAACCTTTAACATTTTTATGCTGCAACTCTCAGATTCTACACTGAATGACACATTTTCACTAAGGCTGGCATTGCCTTCATTGTGGAGAAGTCACCTGACCACTAATTTGCTGCTAGCCCATTACTTTCCAGGTATAGAGTGCCCTGGGGGGATGTCTCCGTAGTACTGTATTGCATATTAAATGGGCAATTTTGCATGGGAGATGGGGGGAGATGGGGCTCAGGAGTGATGGCGTAAGTCAGATAATATGTGTGGCACATGAGCAGCCAGGCAAAATGCTGGAAGAGACATGAGACGGGGAGGTAAAATCGACGGATATTTCATCTACCATACAAACAGTTTACTCTGATAAATGCAGTCCGAGAAGACATATTTTGAAGGTAATGGCTTGCAGGTTGTCGTAAATCAGCCGGAGGTGTAGGTGTTCTGTTTATTCTTCTGACAGACGGCTACAAATCAGCACGTAGCGTTGCGAAAAAGTTCGCTCTGTGGATTTCCAACATTTCTAATAGCGGCACTGTGGAGAATACACATGGCATGAAATGTCGAACTGCAGTAGACAAAGTACACCAAGGTAGGTGTACACAAAGTCATTAGGAATTCACCTAAAGGAAATTATAGAGCTTCTCAATTTCCACTCCAGAGCCGGTAATACAACGCTGCCCCATGAGGGGACGCGTGATGAGCACGACAATGCTGAATTAGTGTGTGTCATGCATGTTTAATGCTCCTCATCACACACAGCCACACACACACAGTGGGTGAGCTAATGACTTTGGCATGTAATCCATCGCTCGACGACTGCATGCTTCAGCGGGCAGGGGCGAGTGCACCGCGGGGACAAGAGCGCTCATGTGACCGCTGTGGCAATGTTGTATTTGTGATCGCGACAGAGTAAACAGCAGCAGTTCACCCAGCATGGGAGATGTACTGTGATATAACTATGCATGGGGTTGAGGTATGCAAGCAGATTAGCTTAGGTGAATGTGTGTATATGTAAGTGTATGGGTGTGTGTGTGTGTGTGTGCTAGGTGTGTAATTTGTCAGTATTATTATCATAGAAAGTGTTGAAAATATTTAAATCTGCGTCTGAATTTGAACCAGAGGTGGGCAGGGGGTGGGAGGTGTGGCCAGAGGTGGGAGGTGTGGCCACCATTATAGGTTGGTTTGCCAGACAAGGATGTCCACTAGGCTTATACATCGTCTGAGGTTTACTGTATCATATAGCACTGTATATTAGCATATAACATTTTACACAACAGTTATTTCCAACCACACACACTGATTGGTTGAGAAGTGTTCTTTAGAGTTAATATTTGTGATAACAGCACAGCATTTTAACCCTAAAACTGTGGGCTAGAGGTTATAAAGCCCCCCAGCCTAGCAACTGTGGAACTGTGTTAGCAATGCTCCTCCGAAATCTAGTAGAAAGCTGTCTTCTTCCCTGGACAGTAGAAGCAGTTACTCCAACAAAAACAGGATACACTCTTTTTAATGGCCTTGATTTCAGAAAAAAAAAGAATAAGCAGGTGTCCCAATACTTTTGTCCACAAAGTGTACACTGTTAAAAGTTTGAAACTGTGGAGGAACCTCTTAACATGCTTTGAGAAACCTTAAAAAAGGGTGCTTTTGAAGAAAAGGTTCCTCAAAGCACCTTTTTGACAGTGTACACTATGTGGACAAAAGTATTGGGACACCTGCTTATTCATTGTTTCTTCAGAAATCAAGAGTATTTAAAGAAGAGTTAATTCTGCGTTTGTTAGAGTAACTGTCCCTACTGTCCAAGGAAGGCGGCTTTCAACTAGATTTCAATTAGAAGTTCCCAGTTGTGTGAATCCATACACCCAGCTTAATTTTCCTTTTCCAAGTTTGTGGTCCACAACAATACAATCCATGTGTGTGTATGTGTATGTGTGTGTGTGTGCGTGCCTATACTCACGGTTGTCCCTCCGGTGTGTTTTCTGGTATGGAGATTGTGTAAGAAGCGTTGGTAAACTGCGGAGCTCGGGGTCCTGCCACCACAGACACAACAGCCGGAGGGCTGCGGCTGCCCAGCCGGTCAGCAGCCACAACACTCAGCAAATACTCTCTGTCCCTCTGCAGAGGCAGGCCTGTGGTCCGCACATGACCAGTCTTCCTGTCCACATCAAACCGCCCGTCTCCTCCTGAAATGCACCGCAGCGTTTTAGGATACCGTTCATAACAAGCTTATGTAACAGCATTTTCTGCACAGCATCCACAGAGCACAGAGCACAGAGTCCATTTCACCCACTGTGAGTTTTACACTCAAAGCCCACTGTACTGCAAATAATAGCTGAGATATGCTGACTATTATTACAGACATTCTGGGCCATAATTGATATGATGTTAAAATACAGCAAAAAACTTTCACATGCGCACACACACACACACACACACACACACACACACACACACACACACACACACACACACGTACAGTACTCTGCAAATGTTTTAGGCTGCTCTGAAAGTTAGAATTACAAAAGCTGCTTATCTGGGCAGTAAGTGTTTATTTACTCAGTAAAACACTGATTTTAGAAGAATACTAGTAACGGAGACACCCTTAAGGTGAATTATATGCTCTGTGCAAACCACTGCAACGGCTAGGGGGAATGGCCACTCATCTGAACAAGCTGCTAAGGAACAACATACTAAACTAGGGTAGAGGGGGAGGGAGAGTGGTGTGGGGGTGCCTCTGGGGGCACTGTGGCTCACTGTCTTTCACATGGCAGAGCGTCATTACCAACAATTACCAAAAAAAAAAAAAAACATTGATATAATTGTGTTTGTTTATTACTATTGTCTTGAGTAATGTTTCATAATTATCCAAAACATTACATTTAAAAGATGTATGTATTGTTTGGAGAGGCCTGGAAGAAGCAACTCTGCTTACTGACTGGCTGAGTGAGTACTGATGACCGATGAACCTTGCTGAAATGCTTATGTGCAAGATCTGCCTCTTGTTTGTCTAGAAGAGACATTTTCTCATACTGGTGGTCTGAGGACTACATTTAGCCACATAGCAAAGTATATGTGTTGCTGAGAGATGCACATTGACTAGTATTTTGTGTTTGGCGTAATTGTTCTGGTGGGTCGGCGGCAGGACGGTCTGGGGGGGGGGGTGATGTTGCAGTCCACCCAAGATGGGTTGTGAATTAATAATATAATTTTAAATTATAAAATTATATTTTTTTATTTTATTTTATTTTATTTTATTTTATTTGTTATTATTATTATTATTATTATTATTATTATTATTATTATTATTATTATTTATTTATATCTTATTTATTTCTCTCATGGGAGTAAATGGTTTGGTAAATCAGGTCTCAATGATGGTAAATCAGGTGAGCTGCTGATGGAATTGATGGAAAACATCCATGCACTGGTGGAGGGTGTTCAGGAAAAACACTGGAACCCAGCTTTGTTATTCTGATTAGTTCACAAGATCTTTCTTCAATATGAGAAACTTTTGTTCTTTCTTGCTGTATTTATGTTCACCTGCATCTGTTTTAATGAAATATGGCATTAATGCAGCAACACTACATAGATTATTAGTTTTATTACAAATATTACAATTTTACAAATAATGTAAATGTTGAAATATCACAAATAATGTGCCTAAGTGCCTAAAACCTGCTACAGTTATGCATACATGCTGGTTGATAAGTGAGCTTTCTGTGTTTAGAGGTCTACAGTCAATATACTCTAGAATTCAATCATTTCAAGAAAACAAATCTTCACATAAACCATATCATATACAATCCAACCAATATATCTCTGAAAGTGCCTTGTAGTTATTTTACAAAAGTGAAGTCACTCATTTATCAAGGTTTAAATGGAAGCTTAATATTCATCTAATATTTATCGAATGATGAGAGACTATAATCCCATAAGAAATCTCAAAACTAATTAGCTGGACTGGCAGTTAGTATTATCAGCCATCAGATTCAGTTTTATGCCTTTTCAAATAACGTGCTTGGACATGTTCACTCCATTCCTACACTCTGCCACGCAGGCCAGCGTTATCATATAAAGCTTTATGAAAGTCTGCAGATCGTGATGGTGAGAAAAAGAACCTGAAGACATTTCACACAGACTGTGCTGGGTATTCGGCTCATGACTGCACAAGCGTGATGTCTTTACCCTTGGCTAAATCCTGCAAAATTACAGGCACTAATGTATGTATGTCACCACGTTAGGCGTGTATACTCCTCAGATATGGTCATATGGCATTTATATGCACATGCAGGCCGCTACACCAATGAACTGGATAGTATCTTCCAGAGTTGTTTTCTGAGAGATTTTATTTGCTACAATTTTGGTAAAAGAGCTGGAAAGATGAGGAGAAGTCCAAAGAACATCTGTTGAAAGAACTTGAATGATCTATAAATAAAATATATATACACCATAAATATACAATTTTATTACACCCTCTATTGTTTTCAAGAGACTGGCTTTCAGTGTTTGTACAGAAATCTACAGGGAGATTTCTCCACACCTCCAAAGTTCAGACTTAGAAGTTGGAGCATCTTCTGTTTCTCACCATCTAAGTCGTCCCAGACTCATTCAATAACATTGAGGTTTGGACTCTGGGGTGGATGATCCATTGCTCTGAGAACAGTAGTAGCTTATTTTGTTTGATTAGATCAAATGTTCTTTTTTTTCTCTGCTCCCTTTTCTCAGCAAGAACGGCTTGATCAGATCCACATCTTTTCAAACCCCAGTGGTAAGTCATCTTCTCACAGTGAAGAAAACAAACACTTTGGATTTTTTCATATTAGAAGTGTGAGTAGAGCTAGCGCTCCTAGTGGTGCAACTGTCTAAGCTCTGGTCGGATTTTCGGGATTCGTGGTGATGCCACAACCGTGGCATGGTGGGGAGACCGGGCTAGTGGTTGGAAATCAGTAATAAACAAAAAAAGCTTGATTTTTTTTTTCAAGATTTGATAGTCCGCCATGTCTTGGATGGTTGATAGCTGTCCCATTTCTCATAGAAGTAGACTAGGAGATCTTCTATCTATTCTCCTCAGAAATATCTCATAAACATGTCATACTGGTACTCATAATGTTCACATTACAGGGTCATGAGCACCTAAGGCTTATTGATCCACTGAGACCAAACTTCATAACTTACAGAACTTAAAGGATCTGCTGCTAACATCTTGGCACCAGATACCACAGGACTTCTTCAGAGGTCTTGTGGAGTCCATGCCATGTGACTGTTGTGGTGGCACAAGGGGGACCTACTCAATATTAGGCAGGTGGTAATAATGTTATGGCTGATCGGTGTATATTCCAAGAGATACAGCAATAAAAAGATAATTGTGACATTTAGCATTTCTTACCATCAGATAAGAAGTATTCCACCTCTCCATTAATGCCTTCATCTCCATCTCTGGCTTGAAGTTTATAGACCAGTGAGCTGGCAGGAGCATTGGGAGATACCACAGCCAGGTAAGGAAGGGGCACCATGGTCCATTCTGGGGCATTATCATTGACATCCAAGACGGTCAGCTCCACTCTAACCAAGTACCAGTCAGGACCTGCAACAACAGAGAAAAAAAACTATATTAATATTTATGCCTTTTGCACAGTTATGGTTTCTAAATTCTAAATTCAGTGCCACAGAAAACGAGTTATGTTTGCCTTCAGATAGAGCACTTGGTTGCCACTGTTGTCTTACATGTTACATCAGATACCGTCACGGCAGGCCCACCACCCAGTCTCGGGATATAAAACAGAGCTGCTTCAGTGCTGCTGTCCAAGGTGCTGAACCACCAGGGAGCAGCTAGATTCAGCACCACTGTTGTGGACAGCCAAAGCGTATGCACTGGCAGGGTGGTGCTACTCAAATCAAGCACTCAAGCGCTCACGGCTGGCTTCCACTGATGAGAAGCAGCTGAATGCTGGCTGAGGAGATCTAAAAAAGGTACAGGGGCTCACATGCTATCTGTAGCTCTTTCACTCTCTTTTTACAGAAGACGCAGCGAATCTGGAAAACTGTTGTGTGCTGGCTATTTAAAGGCTTTTCACCCCGGCTGCCTCCAGGTCCTTCTCAAGCCGGGTTCCTCAGCCGCATGCTGTCAAACATAACAATGCTGTGCCTGAAAAACATTCTTATTCTCAGAACTGTGAATAAAAATAGCGAATCACTGATCATTCTCATGGTTTCAAGAATTCTGAAGATTACTATAGAGCAACTACATGCAACGTAATGCAAACTAGCTGAACTAATTTAGTTTACCAGATTTTGTGGAGTACCACAGGGTTCTATTTTAGGGCCTATGAAAGTGACATAAATTATAATAGTAACGAGGTGTGGGTCTACCTACAGGGTTTAAGGGGTTAATATAGAGTGGAATCTCCACACTGCTGGGTTTCTCATCAGGGATTTCCTTGTTACAGCAAACCTTTACTTTACAGAGAAAGACACCTGATGACAGGTCACACACACACACATCCACACAAACACACCCAGACACACGATTTTAACACACACAGACACACACTATCTAACACACTCAGTCCTGAGATAGACGTGTGAAAAACAAGCATGTCAGTGAGCTAATTCAGGGGAAACCAAGTCCACCCAGGATTCTTTATTTCCCTCTCTCTTTCTCTCTGCCTTTGTCTCTGTCTTTTTCTCGTTCTCTCATGTCCACCCCCCCACTCCATAATCTCCTTTCTGTCTTTCTCTCTCCTTACTGTGATTTAGTTTGCTCTCTCTCTCTCTCTCTCTCACTCTCTCTCTTTTACCTTCCTTTCCATTACATCTCATTTTCTATATCTCTCTCTCCCCATCTCACTCTTTCATTCTTACTCACTCTCTGACTAGTATAAATAACAAGTTGATGTGTGCGTGTGTGTGCGTGTGTGTGTGTGACAGAGTCATGGTCTCTTTGATTCTCATGGTGATTGGCCCTTTCCTTGGTGCTGACAGCAGCACACCTGCCACCTCACAACACTGACAGCGGAGGACAGAGAGAGTGAGTAAGAAAGAGAGAGAGCGAGAGAGCGAGAGAGAGAAGAAGTGGCAGAGAGAAAGAGAGAGAGAGAGAGAGAGAGAGAGAGAGAGAGAGAGAGAGAGATGACCTTATGCAGAGAGTCAGCATATAGTCTCTCTATCAAAGATAAAAGAGAATCCCATATTAATCACAGAGGAAAGTGAAGGTGAATAGCAGAGAGAGAGAGAGAGAGAGAGAGAGAGAGGCTATGACTACTGCAGACATCTTGAGCTGTTTATAGATTAGACATTAGTACTCAATGATGATGACACATCAGGTCTGAAAATGCCGCTCTGTGACTCTTCATCATTTTGTACATTTATTTTTTTTATTGAAGATTTTCTGACCGGCTCATCCCCACATGATATTTACATAAACTCTGGCCGCTGTTTAGAGAACAAGAAGAACAATAGAATAGAATAGAACCATATTTGGCAGAGCATTGTTGAACACTGCGACAGTCCCAATGGTGACGATTATATCAATCACTGTCAGCATCTGAGAGACCATAATAATTACTGTTCTTTTTCCAGTTAAAAGAATGAGATTGAGAGACAACCATCATCAAATCAGATACTCTTTAATTACCCATTAACCCCTTAAAAAGCCTATGACCTGCCAGCGGGGCGAAAGTGTTATTACAAACTTCTATTATCAAAGAATAGTCCCACCAGTTTGTACAGACGTCCCTGTAGTTACTGAGTAATACACCTTAGTGTGTAATACGCCTTGGACTGTTAAGGGGTTACACTAACAGCAAAGGCCTTTTTTACACAGCAGTTCCACACATTCATCCATGAGGTCAACTCTGAAATTCAGAAGGCGCAATTACAATCAAAACACAAACAAAGACAGGGAAGACTACACAGAGACTGCCCACGTTCAAACTTCAGACCATCCACCTGTTCTAAAGGTGTTTTGGGCAGTGGTGGCTCAGCGGTTAGAGCGCTGGGCTATCGATAACAGGGTTGTGGGTTCAATTCCCTGGCTCGGCAAGCTGCCACTGTTGGGTCCTTGGGTCCCTTTACCCTCTCTGCTCCCTGGGCGCTGGAGTTGGCTGCCCACCGCTCTGGGTGTGTATGTACTCACTGCCCCTAGTTCACTAGTGTGTGTGTGTGTTCACTACCACAGATGGGTTAAATGCAGAGGACACATTTCACTGTACAGTGACAAATACGGGCACCTGCACCTTTACTCATCACCAGACAAGTCCAGCACACACACACACACAGGCTTCACAAGATACTACCACAGAGTCTAGTATCTTCACTCAACATGCATCAACATGACTAAGGTCTTTTTCACACCTGCACTCTTTAGTCCAGGTAAATCTGGTTCTAAACTCTGGTTCGTTTTCACCCTTGATCCAATTCATTTGGGCAAGTGTGAATAGAGTAATCACACTTAAATATGGACCAAAACAACCCTACCGAGACCCCTAAAGGGGAGGTGGTCTCAGTATGGTCCCAAGCAAACTCTGGAGCGGTTTGTTTGTGGTGAGAACCTGATCTGACCTCAATCCAACCCAACTATCAGGCGTTCTCCTCAAGTTTGTGCTAAATATCTTCTTAGAGGGGCAGTGGTGGCTCAGCGTTCCGGGCTACTGAAGACAGGGTTGTGGGTTCAGTACCCGGACTTGGCAAGTTGACACTGTTGGGCCCTTGAGCAAGGCACCCTCTCACCCTCTCTGCTCCCTGGGCTGCCCACCACTCCGGGCACGTGTGCTCACTGTCCACTGTGTGTGTTTCACTGATGTGTATGTGTGTGTTCACTGCACGGATGGGATAAAAGGTGGAAGCCAAATTCCATCTGTCAATTAGCCAAGAGAACTTCCTCACATGGTTTGTTGTGACGCATTTTAGGGAGCTTAATTTTTTCCTTGTGTAAAAACAAACCAAACCACAAACTCGTAAACTGATTCAGGTGTGAAAACACCCTAAAAACTGTCCACTTCGACAAGAAAGGACCGTTTGACTGACACAGAATGGCTGTTGATGTGTAATGTGTAGAGGCTGATATATAAATAATCATTAGATATAGTTTATAACTGACAGTTGTTCTTTACATTGTGGCTTTTCATGATGAATGGACCAATAGAAATGCTCCAAAATGACTGAGAATAAAATCTGTTTACATTGAATATAAAATATACGCTACATGTCCAAATGTTTGTAGACATCCCTTCTAAAAATTGCACTGAACTACTTTACACTCATTGCTGGCACAGACACACACAGCTTGTCTAGTCCTTGCAGAGAGATATTGCCAATAGAATAAGACTCTTTTGGCAGGATAAAACATTTTTTAATACCCTTGATTTTGGAGGAAATTATGAATAAGCAAGTGTCCCAGTACTAAGTGTGAGTTTAATGCCTCACTGTTTTCAGAATGGTGAGTCCGCAGGGCAGGAATTTAGAAACAATAGTAGCTGACATCAGCCTGTGACATCAGGGTGACATCAGCCATCAGACATTTTAATGGCCACCTGGTTAGGGTGCCTTCCAGATGTGGCCAACCATACCTAGCCAAAAGTCCCCTGACTGATGTTACACACCACCTCATAGCCCAAGCCTCTCAGGACTCCTTCATTACTACAGTACTGACTAACGGACAGTTCTGTATAGCTGTAAACAGTACTGTATATCAGTGTGATCTAGCACAGTTCATGGCAAAAACATTTTTGTTCATCCAGCTTCATAAAATGTGCTGTAGGTCTGTGAATGTTTCCAATGAAGTAAAAAACACAGTAAAAGTGCTGAGTTACGAGTTGATGTTTTTCTTTTTTGAAATAACAGCAAATATTGGTGGGCTTGGCTCGAAAGCTATTCAGCATTGAGCAGCTGTGAGATGCAGCACAGATGGAATTTTTGCTTTGCCTGTAATGACTGTATTCATAAACTAATCAGAATGCGAGGATCATGAAGTCTGTTTGAGCGGTGTGACAGGGCCAGCCTTGCTGAGTCTAGCAGAGTGAAGGGCTGACGCAGAGATGAAGTGATGGGACGCCTGCATGGGGGAGGAGAATGGAAGTGACAGCCAGAGGGTCACTGGAAAACTGATAAACATTATAGGGGTGTTCAAAAATATTGAAATCTTGAGGTATTGTGATATTATAAACGATTCTCAGAAACACTGTGTGGGTTTTAGCAGACTGAGGTTAATTTAGTGTTGTGGTCTAACTCGGTTATGCAGATTTCTCCAGTACAACATCCAGAGAATTTGACCCTGGCTCTCTAGAGAGGCCACCCAGGTGCTTGTTTATGCTCTCGTCACTTCAAGACTTGATTACTGCAGCTCTCTTCTGACTGGTCTCCCTTTGCGTACCATCAGGCCCCTGTAACTTATCCAAAATGCAGTGGCACGGGTCGTCTTCAGCGTTGTTGTTCAACTCCACTGCTGAGTTCTCTTCACTGGCTTCCTGTAGCTGCTTTCTGCATCAGATTCAAAACCCTGAAGCTGGCCTACAAAGACCAGAACGGACCATCCCCTCCGTACTTGATGGCGATGGTCAAAAACCGATAACCGAAAACCAAGAGCCCTTCGAGCTTCAAGTACAGTTCGGCTTGACCCAAGATCTACGGAAGACAAGCATCCAGGCTTTTTTTCCTGTTCGGGCCCCGGAGTGGTGGAACCAACTTCTACTGGGTGTCGCTCACTTTTGTATTCTTGAGTAAACAGTGAAGCACGTTTGTAAGTCGCTCTGGATAAGAGTGTCTACTAAATGCCATAAATTTACATTCACCTCCTCCCGGTCTAATCCCCTTTACTCAGACCACCCCCCCCCCATTTTCCCTCATGTTGTGGTCTGCAAATAGCAATTATTATATGGGATAGACTACATACTAACCTTAATAGTGTGAGTTTGGCAGGTTAGCATGGGGAAAATATGACCATACTATCATGATGTGTATGTAATCCCCAGGTACTTGCCAACATGCATCATGTAGGAAGGGGGGGGGGGGGGGGGGGCATTCGCCCCTCCCTATCAACCCCTCAATTCCAGCTGCTTATTAAACACAGCTCAATATAGAGCAGCAAATGATTTAACCAATTACTGCAAATAGAGTTCAAGATTATCCTTTACTGTTATGAAAAGATGTGGATTAATGGAAGTGAAGAAAGCAATGAAACAGCGAGGGAGGAGGAGGTGACAGAGAGAGAGAGAGAGAGAGAAAGGCAGTGAGTGAGGCGCAGCAATTTAGTGTTGTTGGGCACAAGAGGACAGGAAAAAAAAGCAATAAGAAAAATAAGCAGAGAGAAACAGAGCGGGATTAAGAGAAAATACAGCCGTGGTAAAATGGCCTTGAGGTTGTTATGGAAACTGTATTAAAGCGCACTCGGACAATGGGGGGAAGAAAATACAAGCTGACAAATGACTGCATAAATCAATGGCATTAAAAACGAGTGGGGACAGGAGGGAGGCAAAAAATAGCAGCGGATCAAAGAAGGCTTTTAGACAAAGGAACATGGCAGATGAAACAATTACAGCTCACGCCTTTCCTCTTAAATAAACTACAGGTTCGTTAAACAGGCCTTGTAAATGCTGGAACACACACAAAGTTGCGAAAGCACACTCGCCCATGTTTGTTATTACAACAAGGGGGCATGGTGACATATATACATATATATATATATATATATATATATATATATATATATATGTGTGTGTGTGTGTGTATCACCCCTTTCATATAAAATTATGGTATGCCTATACACCAATTTTATATATTTTTATTATTTTTATGTATCATTTAAATTTTTATTATCCATAACATTAGTACCACCTGCCTACTGTACCTTTTAATGTAAGTTCAAAATGCTTTTGTATGTATATATAATACTTCACTTGTCATTAATCACAGGTATTAATGTTATGGCTGATCGATACTAAGTATGTACTATTAATTTATCTTAATTAACTACTTTTGGACCATTTTTATCTTACAGTGTAAAGGCAGCTGCAGTTCTTATATTATGTCGCCAAAAATAGATAGTAGATACAAAGATTTGGTGGGGCAGTGACAATGTTTGGTGTAGCATAGTGGCAGACTAGGGTTCGAATCCCTGCCTAGGCCAGCACAGCACACTACACCAAACATTTGGACACATAGGATTGGTTTTGTAGACAGTGATTTAGCCTAGTCCTGGATATTATCTGTTAAAAAGACTAGCTAGTCCAGGACTAGTCTTAATCCCTACATTTCCAAGAGTTTGTAGATGCCTCCTGATCCAACATTTCTTCTGAGATCAATGGTATTAATAGGGAGTTTTGTCCTTCCTTTGCTGCAGGAACAGCCTCTACCCTTCTGGGGAGGCTTTATACTAGATGTTGGAACACTGCTGTCAGGATCTGATTGCATTCATTCTCGAGAGCATTAGTGAGGTCGGGTACTGATACTGAAAGATTAGTTCTGGATCACAAACGCCACTCCGGATTATCCCAGAGGTACTGGAGGGAGCTACACCGCTCCCAATGCTGGAGGGCTTTACAGGCCTCTAGCTGACCCTTGGTATTGGACATGGTTTCCCTAAGCTCATGTGCAGCTGTAGCCTGAGCATGTTGTTCTAGTGGAAAGCCCTGTGTCAGCATTTGTTGCATCTACAGTAGGTGTTCAGATCCTTAAGAACACACACTGTGTGTCCAAATGTTTGTGGACACCCCTTCTTATAAATGCATTTAGCTACTTTAATGCTAACACAGAGGTGCAAATGCACAAGCACACATACAGACACAGCTTGTGAAGTCCCTGTAGAGAAATACTACCAATAGAATACGACTCCCAGAGCAGATAAATATGAACCTATTGGCACCATGCCTAATGCCAGGCGTAGGCTAGAGGGGTATAAAGCCCCCCAGCAGTGTAATAGTGGAACTGTGTTCTCTAGAATGATGGTGGTGCTCCATATAATACTCTTGGGATGAGTTTGGGAGTCGGGGATGAGGTGGGGTGGTAATCCCCCAACACCCTGACCTCACTAATGCTCTTGTCACTCAATGCAATCAAATCCTCAGAGCAATTTTTACAAAATCTAGTGGGGAACCTTCCCTGTACAGTAGAGACAGTTACTCCAACAAAAGCAGGATCAACTGTTTTGTAATAGCCTTGACTTCAGAAGAAACAATGGCCGAGAGCAGGTGAGAGCAGGTGTCCAAATACTTACTTTATATAGTGCACATGGCAGGTGAACCCTGTTCTCTGGTTTTTGTATGACGTCAGAACCCTAAAACCAAACACAGAACCGTGCTCATCTCTCACGAGAGGTTTCTTTAGCTCTTAAGAGTCAGACACACTCTTCGACCACACAGCGGCTCACAGTTAGACCACGCTCCCTCAAGAGCTCTCAGAAAGCCTGAACTTTTTAACAGAGCGCTGCCACTACGCTTTTCACACTGCAATGAATAAATTACACTCCCTTTTCAACTAGTCGCCCAGGCCTTTCTTCTCTGCCTGCTTTTGTTACCTTTGCTACCTGAAGCCCAATCAGCAGCTCTCGCTCATATTCTCTCCATCCCGATTTCTGCTGACAGAGGGAGGGAGGAATGCAATTTGCCGCCCTCTGCACGGAGAGCTTTCTTTTCATTCAGCGCTCAGCACGCTAACTAACTAACACGAATCCAGAGGTCTCCAGGGCCGAGAGAGGGAGAGGGAGGGCGAGAGAGGGAGTGAGAGAGTGAGAAAGGGAGAGAGGAGGAGGCAGAGAGAGAGAGAGAGCAATGAGTGTTCATAACTAATTAAATATTCTCTCAGAGGATTACAAAGGGCCATTTGGCCCCCTCTCTGGAATTGCGATTTTCATAATCTCATTATATCAGAGACGGTTTTTCCCCCTTTTCACATCAAACTACCAATTAAAAGACTGGGCGGAAAAAAAGGTAGTGAGGAAATCCGATTCAAATCAGAACAGATTCTTTTTTTTTTTTTAGTAATTGAAAAGATTAATATTGCTAACAGTGACCATGACAACTGCAAAACGTCCATGTGCATACATGCTTTGGCTCTGGCCTACCTAACATGTTATGCAAAAGCTACATCTCAGGCACAGATTCTGCAGATTTTACAGCACAATTCCTACTGGGGAAAAAACAAACACTCTTTCTAATGAATGCATTCTGCTACTTTCATTTCCATCCTTTGCTGACACAGATGTGTAAATACACACACACACACACACACACACACACACACACACACACACACACACAGCTTGTCTGGTTCCTGTAGAGAAGTACTGCGCATAGAAAAGGACTCTCTGAAGCAGACAGCAGTACATCAACCTACTGGCACCATGCCTCCTAATGCCAGGCGTGGGCTAGAGGGGTATAAAGCCCCTCAGCACTGATCTGTGGAGCAGTGAAACTAACTGTGATCTCTGGAATGATGGTGGTACTCCTTCCAATACATTTGGGATGTTGGGGATGATGAGGTGGGGTGGTGATGCTCCAACATCCTGACCTTACTAACGCTGTTGTTGCTGAATGCAATCGAATCCTCACAGTAATGCTCTCTACCAAATCTAGTAGAAAGCCTTCAGACAGTCACTCCAACAAAAGCAGGATAAACTCTTTTCTGATGGCCTTGATTTCAGAAAAAAACATGACTAAGCAGGTGTCCTAATACTTGATGTCCATGTAGTGAATATAACTCTGGCAGCTGTCAAAGGGGCATTCAGTCCTATCCACCCTCACACACACACAGTGCCGTGGACCTACATTCAACTTGACCACACCTCCAACCATGACATCCTAGGTGGATACCCATGTGTCCCCGGTGTCATCTTTTCTGAAAACAAAAATATGGTCACACTAGCATTTGGATGAAATGTTTTAGGATGGTGAGCAGCACATGTTCAACAAAATGTGTGTCCAAACTTTTGACTGGTATTTAAATTGCTGCGAAGGGTTTGGGAATGAAACTCGATATCTATTTCACTCATTACAATCAATCCCCTTCCAGGACAGTTGGTGTGGTGGATCAGCAGGTTGAACAGTGTGCTACAGTGCTTTCTTTCACTGGAATAAATGCTGCCCTTATTGTTGGATGCACTGTGATAGTGTCTAGATAGAGTTATGTTTTTACCTCAGCATTAAAGGGTTAGCCACTGCAAACACTGACACAACATAAATGTATGTATGCAGATACACACACACACATCCATACAGACTGGGTGTTGTGTGAAAGAGCTGGTTGTGAAGAATCCTCTCGATGCGGTGTGTCAGTGACAAAGACACATTGCCACTGCTGTTCTCTCGTATTCTCCAAGCTACAGCCTCTGCCTCTGACAACACACATGGTGTTAACAAACTTAACAGTGCTTCACAGACAGATGCACCCAGTAGGGTTTGGCTCAGACAGTTTCTTTCACCACCTTTACCCAAGCACTGCATTTGTTATCTTAAACCTATTTTTAGTATCTCTATTCAAGGGCAATTCCAGCAGGTTTTTACATTTCTGAGTAATTCAATTATTCACTATTTAAACAAAGTCACGGATGTGAAATACTGTATTTCATTGTAGATAAACATACTGACTCAGATACAGTATTTTAACAAGCATGATGATTGCAAAGTTAATTTCAGTTTATATATATTTATATATATGCAAATAAAATAATTTATTATTATTATTATTATTATTATTATTATTATTATTTACCCCTTTCAAATTATCTGTAAATGTAAATTGCTGAGCGATCAAAAATGAGTTGAATTACATAAAATTAAAAATAGTATATTTCTAAAATATTTTAAGCTAGATTTCCTTTATATGTCCATGTTTCACAGGAGCAAAATAACCAAACTAAAAAGGAAAAGGTCTCAACACAACAGTAACAGCCACTCAGTAACAGCCACTTTGGCAAGTATCACATCTTACACACAGCTACATTATTAAATTCTTGTTTAAATCCATTCATCCTTCTGAAAGGTTCCCTGTGCCACTGACTGCAATACAAGTGCAAGGCATTATCTATCCACTCCAGTGCTCAACAGTTGGCAAGATGTTCTTTTCACACCTTCTAATTCTTGTTTAAATCCATTCATCCTTCAGAAAAACACAAGCCCAAAGTACGAACAGTTGGCAAGGTATACCTTTCATGAGATACCTTACCTTTTTTTCTAAATCATACCTTTGCTTGTTGCAGCCAAAACAGTTTTCCCCTATTCAGACCACAGTTTGTTTCCAAAATGCATCAGGCTTGTTTTAGATGTTCCTTTGAATACTTGATAAAAGTTATCTGAGACCTCAAATCTCCTGGGGTGCCCAGACTTCAAATGCTGCTTAGTTCCTTTTCTTTAAATTGTACAAATTGTAAAACTGTTGAAAAGAGTGTTTTGTCTTTAACTTTATGCTTTTTGGAGATCAGTTCATTCTCTACTCACTTAATTATTAACAGTAACAAATCTCTCTGCCATGAATGCATTTTCTCCACCATAAATGTTTAAGGCCCAAGTCTAATCACAAAATGATCAAGAACTTGCACTCATACATTAGGCAACATATTCTTAACTTTCTTATAATCTTATATAATGCCACTGAGGTAGCTTTAAAAAGCTTTGAACACTTTGGATGTCTATGTCCATTCGCTACTACTCTTGTGAACCTTTATGACTTTGCATGTTTCTTAAAAACAGTTCATTTCACTCCAAACATCTCCATCTGACTTTATTTCCATCTTAACTTTTTAATTATTCAATAAAGAATTAATTTAATATCCTACAGGTTGACTGACACCGGTGGGCGGTGAAAGTCACAACAGACGCAGCGCTTCCCTGCATGTTTCATGGTATTATTCCACGGCAAAGGTGTTCACTACTTGTCTCTGGCCCTAAGTACGTTAGCGCTTGACAGTGAGCAGGCTTCCCCCTGTAATGCTTTTAATAAGAGGCTTAACCTGTCTGGGCAATCCCTACTGTCGGATGACAGCTCCAACATTGCTCAGCGTTTGAGCTGAGGCCTGGACCTGCCAGAGCAGCGCTGTTTGACTTCCATTATTGCTTTAACCTAACAAGCCCTTTAGCAGAGCTGTGGTCACTAAAGAAAAAGAGGGAGGACAAAAGGCCACTTTAGAGAATTGGGACTGCCTGCTCAGACATACGATCTGGTTATATTCTGACAGCACGAGTGCAGGTGGGAAACCATGACCTCACCACACTACTATTCAATTACCATTCCTTAGGAAATGATTCAGAGCAAGAAAAAAAATCTTTAGAGCATCAAGTTTACCACAGTTTGATTAGGTAGGTTTTGATAACTATGGTACATCCCTACGTATTCTGATCCAGAGGTGTTTTTTTTATATATTAAATAGACAAGACAAGACAACCATATTTACCATTTGTGTCAGACACAGATTGAATCTGGCCTCCGCCTTTAACCCATCTGTGCAGTAAACAAACACATACCCACTAATGAGGAAATGCACAGTACTTTTGGGATGAGTTGGGGATGAGGTGCTGATCATCCAACATGCAATCAAATCCTCACAGCAATGCTTCTCCAAAATCTAGTAGAAAGCCTTCTTCCCTGGACAGTAGGGATAGTTACTCTAACAAAAGCAAGATACGCTTCTTTTTTAATACTCTTAATTTTAATACTTTTAATTTTTTAATACTTTTAATACAGCAGGTGTCCCAATACTTTTGTCCATGTAGTGCATCTCCAGTCCGATCCAGCCCGTCTTGTTATTATGCTATCTCTACTTTTTAGGACGTCTCTTTCCTGTGACTGAGACGGGCAGCTTTTTGCCATGCGTAGGCAGAGACAGAGCTCCACGTTTTCCGAGCAGCAGATGCATCATGAAGGTTTCTCCAGGAGGAGCGGAAGCGGTATCGCTGTAATCCGAGCATGAACACAACCTGGCTGAAGCACGTCATCTTTGGTGGAACAGCGAAGCAGCAGGTTTTCGGATCTGAGGAGCAACTGGTGCCAAAACTCAAAGGGTGATGCTGCAGTGCTAAAGATCCCTGCTAAACTGCTAGGCTCATCTTTGCAGTATGGTAGCATCATTTGGATTCGTTAGGGCTGATTCACACCCATGCATCAAACGAGTGAAAGCTGAATTAAACATCAATGGCCTCCTCTTTGTCTGTGGATTCTGCGGCTCACTGACTGACACCTCTGAGCTGCGTTTCGGCTCTCAGGCAGGCGGCTCTCACCCTTGCATTTATTTTTCCCTGACATGTTGCGATACAACCCCGGCAAACAGTTTCACAAATACATTACAGCGCTGCTCTCTTCAAGGCGAGGGCTGAGGGCCACCTGAGTCTTCCCATGACTTTCACGATGCTGTGAAAGAGCTGGGTCATTTGGTGCATGTTTGCTTTTCTTTCTCCCTCTTTCGCTCCCACTCTCGCTCTTTTCTCTCTCTCAGCATGGGACGGCGGACCCTGATCCTTTTGCCTTTGTAAACTACGCACACTCGCTGGGTCTGTCTGAAGGCGATGGGGATAACAGGGGGTAGATCTTGGGAGGATTCTGGAAATTAATTCCCTGGGCTAATGAAAGAATAAGCACTCTTTGAACGAGACGTGGAGATGGTGCTGAGCATCCCCAAACCCTTCTGCCTCAAAAAGGCCTTTGAAACATTTTGGACCAGGACTACTTGAGGATTCTCCCAGTTCGGCCGCAGAGAAAAATAAAAAGAAAGAGGGCGACAGAGAGAGAGACAGAGAGAGAGAGAGAGAGAGAGAGAGAGAGAGAGAGAGAGAGAGAGAGAGAGAAAGAGATGTGGTTGATGTTGTTTCTCTTGCCACTGCCTCTTCTTTGCCTGCCAAGTGTTTGTTACTGATTAGAGGAAATGACTTAATTGTTCCAACTTTCATCTTCGCTGTAGCTCAATAGGAGTTGGCAGTATCGTGCAAGACTCATCTGCAGCAGAGATCTTCAGCTGAGATACTGTGGAATTTATCTGGATCTGTATATATGGGCCAAATTCAAAAGGGGCACTTTTTTCTTGTTGTTTTTTTGAATATCTGCTGTTTCTACTCATTTCTAGATCATTTTTGTCCCACAAAGGTCAACCAGGAGTGTGGGTTTATTCTGTAAATCCAAAGGTTTGAAGTTCTAAACCTTGTAAGTGTATCATATGTATGTAATAAGCTCTCTAGACAAATCAGACTGTCATCTTGTGTGTTTAAAGTGGTAGTACTTTTAGGCTCCTGCAGGTGCCGTTACACATGGATGATCAGGCTATAAAAACCTGATGAGTGTGGGACTCATAAGGATTCATAAATTAAGAAGAGGTGGTACAGTGCATAACACAGATAGGTTGATTGCAGTTAGGTGTATCAAACGTCATAGTGTGAAGAAAGTAGCTGAATCTGCAGGTGTATGGAAGTGTACGATCATACTAGTCTACCAGCAGTGGCAGAGATCTCTTTTTATTCTCGTCATTCTTGAGCAGTGGGGAGCTTCTAGAAGCAATTATTGCCTGGAATTTAAGCAATTGTCATTCACAAGCTGATGAGAACTTCCTGTAGACTGGGATTTTTGCCACTGCTGGTAGACCTGTATGACCGTCTGCTTCCATACACCTGCAGATTCAGCTACTTTCTTCAAACTATAGCATTTGGCATGCCCAAATTCAATCAATCTGTCTGTATGACGCACTGTACTACCTCTTCTCAATCTATGAATCCCTATGTATCCCACACCCCTCTGGTATTCATAACCCCATCATCCTCATGCAATGGCAACTACAGAGGTCGGAAATTACTACCACCTTAAACATGCAAGACATATTTCTTTGTCTGGGGAGCTTAAGATATGACTTATTTACCCTTTCAATTTCCCCTTATTTACCAGAAATATAACTTGACCAGGGCTGCCCTTTTGCATTAGCCTTTACATCTGCCTGTTCAGCCAACAGCACCAATGTATGCCTGAGCTCTTACCAGTGATTTGACCTGAGCTATACTTGAAATACTATATGTCCAAATGTCACACATTAGTTGGAGATATATGAGTTGTTGGATTAGTTGGAGATATATGAAGCTAAATTTACTGAAGGGTTCCAAAGAAGAGGCCCTTTTGGGTCACTAAATTATCTTTTATAATATAGATAAGAAACACATTATTGTAAAGGAGATACGTGAATAAGAAGAACTTTTTTAAGGTTAAAAAACGCCCACATAATGTACAGGCTCTAGGAAGAACTTTTAAAGGTTCTTTCAAACTTTTAAAGGTTCTTCATCCTCACAAATCTCATTTCTATGCAAATGAGACACCAGATACTGAAATATGCATATATCGATCAACCATAATATTAAAACAACCTGCCAAAAATTGTGTAGGTCCCCCTTGTGCCACCAAAACCCAAAACAGCTCTGACCCATTGAGGCATGGACTCCACAAGACCTTTGAAGGTGTTTAATGAAATGTGGCACCAAGATGTTGGCAGCAGATCCCACCAAGTCCTGTAAGTTGTGAGGTGGGGCCTCCATGGATCATATCCGTGAGCCTCAGGTGACCACAATACTGTCTCCAGTCTAACAACAGTCATTTCTTGGAGCGCTTTTGGTAGGTACTGACCACTGCATATCGGGAACACCCCATGAGACCTGCCAGAAAATGTTTAGGAATTAACATGTAAAAGTTACATGCGGGTATTCTGGATTTTTCTGTGGACTGCACATCAATGGTTCTCACTTGATACTGGTGTAACCCCAGCATATGGCGTTTTACCTATTTCCAACAAACTGGCTGCTTCATCCCACTAATCAGCTACTTGACAAGCCCTTACTATGTCAAAGTGGGTATGTCTGAGCAGTAAACTATAAGGATGCATTAAAGCAATGTAGGTAATGTAGGTAAATAAAAATAGTCCTTAATTAAAACTGGATTACCCAGTAAGACTTTAGACAAGTGTGGGGATGCCATCATTAGTTCAAATGCAATTTACACATGTGGTTAATCTAGTTAGGCTCTATAGTGATATTGGGTGTGATCATTTTAGTTCTGGTGAAGCAACACTATATGGACAAATGTATTGGGACACACCTCTTAATCATTGAATTTAGGTGTTTCATTCAGTCCAATATTGCCAACATTGCTTCAGGTGTATAAAGTAAATCCTTACTGAACTCCAGCATGGTAATAGGAGCCACTACTGCAAGTCAGCTGGTGAAATTTCTTCCCTCGCTAGATATTCCACCATTAACTGGGAGTGGCATTATTGAAAAGTGGAAGAGTTCACGAACCACAGCAGCTAAGCTAAGAAGTAGCAGAGCATGTAAAGTAAATTCTTTAAGTAACTTAAAGTTAAATGTCCTGGCCTCTCACCGCCACTGTTGATCTACATGCAGATGATTGGCCACATCCTTAAAACGCCTCAACGCAAATGTAAAAAAAGACAAATCAATTTGGCTTATTTAATATAATTTCTTATATAGAATCTTTTTATATAATTTATTTATGTATTTATGTATTTGTTTTTTTGTTTGTTTGTTTTTTTACATTAGCATGAACAAAACCATAATGTAACAGGGTGGTAAATGTAAAAAAATTATTTGGTCATGTAGGAAATCAAGGTTATTTATTAGTTTTGGTAAATGAGCAAATGCTTATGCATTAATGTTCATAAACAAGCATAATTGCATAATTCTAATGCTATTTAAGTTGCTCGTTCCCTTATATATACACACTGCCATGGTCCTACAAATTAGCCCCACAGCCACAACATCCTAACCATAATGGGCACCCATGTGTCTCCAGTGTCCTTTTTATTTTGAAAACCAAAATATGGTCAACCTAGACAACCTAGAGTTTAGAAACTAGAATGTGGTCGTCTTCATTTTGACATTACAGTCCAGCTTTACCCACTTTCTTCTCCAACAGGAGAACAACACATCTACATAAAAACATAAAAACAGTGTAAAAGAAAAGTGTTTAGAACCAAGACAGAATTTACGGTGTCTTCTACAGCGCTATTTTACGTCTCAAAGCCAATGTGAATTCAAATTGCCTTCCAGCACTCGCTGCTAATCACTGCTAATTGCACCTAATTGCTGCAACAATGGAACAACATTCAAGCCGAATAATTTCAGTTAGATTTATGGATGTGCAAGCTAACTTTGGGTTCTGATGAAGGTTCCAAAATATTTTACCTTCAACTGAAGCAATTACTGTACTAACTAGCTAACAGCATAGTTCAAGCTTACACAACACCCAAGAGTGTTAAAAGAAAAACAAGCAGGAAAACCTGTGGAAACGCTTCCTCTGATTGCATCCCTTGGTAGCTCAGTGAATTTGGAACCAGATGCTTGTGGGATAAAAACCTGATGCTAGCCATGTAGAGACTAGAGCAAATAGCATGTAACACTACAATCACACACTTTCCCACTAGCTCTTACTGTCCTCACACTGAGAATCCAAAATAAAAATTTTACCCGCAATGTCGTAATCCAACTCGTCCTGCATTTGACAGGGAAGACTAACGCTGCCTTGACCTCTCCAATGCATCCTGGCAATGCAGCTGCTCGTATCAACCAGGAGATCAGCCAGGAGATCAAGGCCTCTGAGGAAATCTTTTCCTCATTTCGCAGCTTCCACACTTAATCTGCCGCTCTTGAGCAGGAAATATTAACACAACAGGCTTCATCATCCAGACTGATCACACCACTCGACCTCTCGTTATCTGGGACTTGAACAGGAATGGTGCCATGCAAACACAGTGGAGCAATGACAGCAAAGAGGCTTGACCCATCGCCAGATGAAAAAGCTGTGATGCTTTATTTATGAAACAGAAAAGATGAACCTACTAGGGCAGTCATTCTAACATGATAACATGGCTAAATGCTGTACAATTTATCCGGAATTAATTTTGACACACTCACACACACACTCACCGAGCACTTTATTAGGAAGACCTGTACATCTACTCGTTAATACAATTATATAATCAGTCAATCATGCTGTAGCAGTGCAATGCATATCATAAAATCATGCAAATATGGACCAGCAGCTTCAGGTAACTGGGAAAAAATATGATCTCAGTGATTTTTAACATGTCATAATTGTTGGTGCCAGATGGGCTTGGCTGAGTATTTCTACAACTGCTGGGATCTCCTGGGATTTTCAGCACAGCAATCTCTAGAATGGCATAATAAGACCATGAACATCTGGGTGGTCCAGCCAACCTAAGGTGCTGCCACTATGACCTGATGATTGCTGGTTCGAATCCCAGGGCATGTTCCCTGCCATCAGCAGGTAGAACCAGAGAGAGCAAAATTGGCCTTGTTCTGTCCATGTGGGTAGATAGCGTTCTCTACCCATATCACTTCCATGTGATGCTGGCCCACACAGGCATCTGCTAGCACCTGGCAGCAGTTTGAAAAAAAAAAAAAAAACCTGGCTGTGTCAGTTCTCACCCTCCCAGTGTCGGGAACATTACGTGTGATGGGAGAGAGTTCTGGGCAACAAGTTGGGTAGCTGGCTAAGAATTGGGGAGGTAAAAATTATTAACAAACCCCCAAAATATCCAGTGAGTGTCAGCTCTGCCTTGCTGATGATAGAGGTCAGAGAATGGCCAGATTGGTTGGTTACAGTAACTCAGAAAACAACAAGTATAATTAAAGTGAGCAGAAAAGCATCTCAGAATGCACAACACATCCAACAGCATTTCTTTCAGCCAAGAACAGAAAGCTGAGGCTGCAGTGGGCACAGGCTCACCAACACTGGAGAAACTTAGAACCTAGTCTGATGAACCTCAATTTCTGTGGAAGTAAACAGATGGTGGGGTCAGAATTTGGCATCAACAGCACAAACCCATGGACTCAACTTGTGGTGAAGGTGGTGTAATGGTGTGGGGAATGCATTCTTGGCACATTTTGGTCCAACCATCCAACCAACCAACCAACATTTATGGCATTATGACTTCCAGGGTTCCAGATGATAGAGGTCATCTGGAACCCTGGAGTAATCTGGAGTAACCCTGGCCAGGATTACTTATTTTACAGAGGTGGGCCAATGTAGTGTTAGGAGTCTTGCCCAAGGACTCTTATTTGTGTAGCGTCACCCAGACCAGGAATCAAACCCCAGTCTCCCACGTGGTGTGGTAGCTCACTGGCAGGTAGTGATATTATCTGTTGCGCCACACCAAACTCCCTTCAACCAACCAACCAATCATCACTTGAATGCCACAGCCTATTTGAACTTTGCTGACCCTGTGCATCCCTTCATCCCACCACCTTTCAGCATGATGATGCACCCTGTTACAAAGCATACGTCATCTCAAACTGCTTTTGAGATTGAATTCAACATTCTTCAGTACCCTTCCCAGTCAAAACATCTGAATCCAACAGAACACTTTGGATTTCCAGGGCTCAGATGAACACTGAGACCAGTAGTTCTGAGCTGGTCCACAGTTTTGCTCAATCCAAACCCCCAACCCTTAGGGACAGCACAGACACATGGCCCACATGAGGGACTCGTACCTGAGGACTGGTTTGAGAACTGTAGATGAAGAATGGTGGGAAGATGGTGGGTCACAGATAGTCAGCATTTACAAGTGCACATATCTGTTTTGAGGAAGTTTCTCAAGAACTTCATCTGTATTACTAGAATGCTGATTGAAATGCCTCTCGTCTCAGTGAGCTAAATTGCAGACAGACACATCGTTATATAACAGTAAAATGCTGATTGCAATCAGACTTGTGGGAGAATCTGTCTGAGGTTATGTTCTTTCTGCATGTAAACCTAGTTAATGTAACCCAAATTTTAGCCTGGGAACCAGCATAGAAAGAAAACGGAGCACAAAAAGGCCTGCCTGATCCCACCTGTATGCCAAAACAGGATGGTAATTAATCCTGAAAAACTCAATCAAGGCTTCATCACTCCAGCACAGAGGGCTCTGAAAGAGGCAGGTAGCAATCGGCAGTGAAAGGGGGGGCTTCATTAACCTGTAGGCTTCTCATATTTTAACAGCTGGGAGAGGCCAGATTAAGGGAGGTTTACTCATTCATTTACTTGTGTATTTTTCTGGCGGGAAGAAAGCGGAAAAGAGGAAAACAACTGTTTAGAATTCCGGTGGCGACAAAATGGCTGGAAGCAGCCGGCAGGAAAATCTCTGCCCCTTTTTCTGCTCATCGGCTCTTCTCCTCCAACACAATGCCAATAAACAGCAATGTGTGAAAGCTCCTAAACGGATTATTAACGGGATTAATAATGTGCGGGGCAATCGCAGGATGAGAGGATTAGCCGTGTAGCTTTGAAGTCAATTTGAGGAGGAAAAATTGACTTGGAACGCTCAACACCTCTTTTGGAAAAGAACGGCACGTCTGCTAACACACACACACATACGCATATACACACACATATACACACACACACACACACAAAAATACATTTTAAAAAACACCTCCTACATTAATCAGCTCTGGGAGCGCACAGTAACTCACTTCCATTCATATTTGCCTTTTGCACAAAACAATCAAGCTTTCATAACAGTAATAAAACAGGAGCCTATTTTGATTTCAGTACAAAGTCGTCTTGGATTCTCCTCCTGTATTCCTACTGAAACAGAGACGCTGGCGGAAAGCGGCGCTGCACCTGTGTTTAAAAGCTCCAACCCTTACGTCCCTCACAGAAAGGAACAATTACTCTCAGATATTGAAAGAATAAATCGACGTCTTTCAGTGATTTGTTTGTTCCACTGTTCTCCGATCACACTCGTAATAGGCAGGGAGCTAAAATGCATTTTATGAAAAGTAATAAAAATAAAAACAAAAACAGTTTCTTAGTGTAATGTGTTTCTTTTCTGGCATCTCAGACTGGCTAATTACGGCATGATTTGAACAAAGCTCATTCTCATTAGTCTGACTCAGGAAGCTTAATCAGCATGGAGGTGGATGGAGAACATGGCATTGGTGCATGGAATCATAATTACTGTCCTCTATGAAAATCCGAGAGAGAGAGAGAATGAGGGGGAGAGGGCAAGCAATGCATAGAGTCATGAAGATGTATATATACAGTACCTTCAGTCTATGCATTGCTCAATGCTTGCTCTCTCCCCTCTCTTTCTCTCTCAGAGTAAACGAGTGCCATCACCACAGATTTTAGGACATAAACCTAAAAAAAAGGCTCCTATTGTGTTTCATTGTTCCTCAGACATTTTGGGATTCTGTTCTGTAGAGCGATGAAACAAAACCGGACCTTTTCCGGGCCTTTGGTTCAGTGGTATGTCTGGAGTAGGAAGAACACCCTGCCTGCAGTGAAGCATGGTGGTGTCTCAGTGATGCTCTTCTGTAAGGAAGCTGAAGCTTGGGCGTCATCGGACCTTCCAACAAGACAATGATCCCAAGCATACCTCAATGTTCACCCAGGCTTGGTTTCAGAAACAGTCCTGGAAGATTCTGGAGTTATTTCCTAAATTAAGCAACAAACATCTGCCAATAAGACATTTCTAGTAAATACAAATAGAAATACACTCTATGGTCAAAAATATTTGGACACCTGCTCATTCATTGTTTCTTCCAACGTCTTTCTGCTGTCCATTTAAGGCTTTTTACTAGATTTTTGCTAGAGCATTGCTGTGAGGATATGATTGCATTTAGTGACAAATGCATAAGTGAGCTCAGCATGTTGGATGATCACCACCTCACCTCATCCCCAACTCCCCAACTCTTCCCAAAAGTACTGGAAGGAGCACCATCCATCATTCCAGAGAGCACAGTTTTTCCATTGCTCCACAGCTCAATGCTGGGGGCATTACACCCCTCTAGCCCACGCCTGGCATTAGGCAGCATGGTGCCAATAGGTTCATTATCATTATCCGCTCCAAAAAGTCTTATTCTTTTGGCAGTACTTCTCTACAGGTACTAGACAAGCTATATGTCTGGCCTCATCCTAAGTCAACAAGGAGTGCAACTTAAAGTAGCAGAATGCATTCATTAGAAGGGGTGTTCACAAACATTTGGACATACAGTGTTGTAGATAAAAGCTCATCTGCTGAAGCTTAGTGTATGTAGATTAATGTGAAACTTTCCATCTACTAACATCTAAAGTCCATGTGGTGGGCTTCCTGGTGGGGGGTATCTGAGCGTGGTCTCCTGCCTGGCCTGCTGATTCTCTTATACAGTATGTATAAGATCTTGCTGAGCTGTGTACTGAGCTGAGTTTTTGTCTGATTCAGCAATGCACAGTATTCAGAACATCTTTAGGGAATGCAAAGCCATGTAGGCAACTGCATGTGTGTGTGTGTGTGTGTGTGCATGTGCATTTGCGGTAGGGAGGGTTTATGAGTGTGTGTTTGTGTGTGCACTGGAGTGGGTCAAGTTAAGTGCCTTAACAGGCACATGCTTAAGGTGAACCAGGACACAGTTGATGCGTGAGGAAAAGCACACACACACACACACACACACACACACACACACACACACACACACACACACATACATACTGACACACGTGGACACACCTGGACACACAGACAATACAGTTGCATGACATTACATGTGCATTGCAGTACAGGGCACTCTGAAAGGTCGGTCCAGCAGACAGCTGTAATCAGTCCTGCTGCTGTCCTTGTGGAATTGCATGTGTCCTGTTTTATTAACATCTCTCTTTATATAACCAGGCTGTATGAAGTTAAGGAATGTGGAATGACGTATGGGTGGCGTAAGGCTTTTAATAAAATAGAAGAATATACATCAGAAGAATGGAGATTGAAAACAGTGCAGTGGGATTTACAGTAGCTGGATGGCTTTAGTCTCTGATGTCCAGTACAGTGCAGAGGTTTTAGGCAGCTAAGCACATTATTTAAAAGCATGTCTGTCAGTAATAAGAGAGTTTTTACTGTAGAAACTCAAGATCCCATTAGAACATATGCAGGTAAACAGAAATACAAGAAGTTCTCGTTCTGCAGAAAGCATCTTGTAGAAAGAGATCTTGTGAGCTAGTCTGAAGAACTCTGGAAAGCTTGGTTCCAGGTTTCTCCTCGATGTTCCCAGCCAGCACATCGTGGATGTGTCCTATTAATTCCATCAGCAGCTCACCTGATTTACCATTATTAAACACTGAGTGGTTGGTGTGGCGAAACAGATAACACCACTACCTGCCAGTGAGCTATTACATCCTATGGAAGTCTGGGGTTCGATTCCTGGTTTGGGTTGACTGTGCTGTGCTACACCAATAAAAGTCCTTGGGCAAGACTCCTAACACTTCATTGGCCCACATCTGTAATACCAGTAACCTTGTAAGTCGCTCTGGATAAGAGCGTCAGCTAAATGCTGTAAATGTAAATGGAAATTTACCAAACCTGGTGTTGGAGGAGAACTCTAAATAATACTAGACTCCATGAGGAGAACTGTGGAGGTGCTTTAATGAACACACTGAAGGGAGAATGTAAGAATGTTATTAATATTTGTTCTAATATCACTCTTTCTGTCCAGATAAACAGCTTTTTCAATGTAATTTTACAGATGCATTTCATAGAACCACACCACCAGTGATCAAACCCAGACATCTGGGAGAATCCTACCTGTGTAAAGTGGTGGTGGAAAGGGGAGGGACGTATGGTATGCTTGCACCCATTGCATTTGTTAAAAAGATTAGATTACTAAGACTAACAATGTGTTTAATTGTGTTTCAATTCATTTTTAATCCATAAAATATTAAAAACAAATAAAATAAATACAGAATTTAAAGAATTGTAATGAAAATCTAAAAAAAAAAAAAACAGCCAAAATATGTCTGATATCTGATTTGTGCTTCTTTAGTTTAGAACCGAAGATGCTAGGCTAACATTGCTAACAAACACTGGACTAGGACTGCCACCAGTCCTTCTTAGTAAATAAATGCCCAAAGATTTTACTTATTTCCTTCTGAAAACTATCAAATATTAAGTATAAAAGGCAGGAATAGACATTATTTATGCGTTTAAGCTAAAATTGGAACAGTGCCAGCATCTTGAGTGGGGCAAGAGCCATTTTTGGGTGATTGGTGACAGTCTAAGTCCAGTGTTTGTTAGCCACATTAGCCTAGCATCTCCTGTTCTAACTGAAAAAAGCAAGGCTCACATACCGAGCATGTCTTGGCTGATCGGCTGCGTCTGGGTTAGTAATAATTCAAGTTTATTTGATGTTTTCCAATGATCTATTGTCTGGCGTCTGGTCGGTGCTGCTACAGAAGAAGTGTTTTCGATTTCGCAAAACCTATTGTTTAACTGGCAAGATCATTTATTCTCGACCTCTCTCTCTCTCTCGCTCTCTCACTCACTCCCTCTCCCTCTCGCTACCTTTCATGATGACTGGCGCTAATCCTCTTGCGCGGCTCTATAAAAAGCAGGTAAGTGGCTTGTTGGTGGATAAGATTTCCTCTCGAGCAGTGATTAGAGGCAGGCCCAGAAAAGCGACACAGTGCATGCCAGGACACTTGAGCACGTTGTAAACACACCGGGCAGAAAAGCAAAAAATAACCGCTAACAACATATGTACACACATGTCCTAGCTAAACTACCGAGACCAGAAGAAGAGTAATGGCTCTCTGTAACGAGCAGGAAGACTCAGAGACAGCCAGACTGGAGTCAGGCTCACAAATCTCAGTGGATCGAATTATTGCATGGATGTTCTTTTTAAAGACTTGGTTTTAACTTTATAAACTTTAGAAGCAGATGAACATATTTTTTTAGCATTTATAAAAAACAGCACCTTTTTCCATACCATCTTCTTGGTTTTACAATCTAAAATCCCAAAAAATTGCATACACCCAGCCCACTAGGGACAAATTTGCGATGCAGTAAAACAATAGCCAACTTGGGAAACTATGGTGTCACAGACTCTGCTAGCTAGGCCTCATGACCATAGCTTTGCCTGTGGTGCAAAGCAGGGTGCAATAAGGGAAACCTGGGAAGCAAGCAAGTATCCACACTAGGCTAAAGGCTAACCCTATCTGACCGGTTTTACCATCTGTTCAGCTAGATAATTGCACACCGTGCAAAGAGGACAGCGACATTATCTGGTAAGACTTGGGAATAATGAATTAATTTATAAACAATTACAGTCGTCTAGTCTTCTAGTTCCAGTGCTGAAAACAAAGCCATGCTATTATATGTGATGCTAGGTGGCTTCTATATGTGCCATAATCCGTTACCGCAAACCATAAATCATTGGCTATCAGAGCTCAGCAAATTATCCACAAGCCCACTCCAAAAGGAAAATCAGCATGTCTCATTCGGAAGCAAAATAACAGGGTGGTAAATAGACTTGTAATACTGCACCTGTGCATTTTTGGCCGCAAACAAAGCCACATACCTTGTATTTAGATGTCAAAGAACAATTTAAAATGCTGAATAAATGCATTGTATGGCACATTTAAAGCTTCCAGCACATATTTATCATGTTTCCGACAATCTGAATAGCTCTGAAAAGAAGCTATCCACCTTTCTCTTTTCCAAAAATAAGGCTGCTTTTCAATGGTCTATTAATTCCGCCTTTTAACGGCATGATACAGTGTTATTCTGAAGCAGCATAAACAAATTAAAGCTATACAGGACGCATGCTGAATAGCCACAGAAACGCAAACAAACAAGCAGACAAAGATCGTAGTCGATGTAGCCTTCAGAACTGCAGGGACAAAAGCCGCACTCAATTCAGAATCCAGCCAAAGCCACAGGGATTCTAGCCAGTGGCCTGCTGACAATACTGGAGGAAAAGAATGAAAAACCACAAGCACTTACAGAACAGTAGGTCTACAGCACCACTGGGACCTCCCAGAGTCATCTCCACTTACAACACACACACACACATACACACATGCACCTCTTTCTGACAGCAGCCATACACATGAGGTTTTGGCATTTTGGATTCAATTACAGCAGACACTCAGGGGACCAAGCACCGTGCTTTAGTCCCAATTTAAGATGGCAGAGACAAGCAGCCGGTGTCACTCAAGATACAACCTCACACAGGGCCTAACCGGATACCCGACAGTGGAAGCTGAATTTCTTAAAGGTAAAACTCGCACACAGAGACTGTTCAGATCACCTCTGAACTGACAGCACATAAACCTCATATGTTCATGTGCAGACCATACGCTGAAGATAATGATTTTAGAAAGAACTGAGAATTTGCACAGAACCCGTGGCTTTAGCAGTGAGTCTGCATCCCGCAGCCAGCTGTGATTCTCCAGACAGCATCAGAGCTTGACATTAATTAGTGCAAAAATAAACACAATGGAAGATGGATAGGCAGAGTCATTGTAAAAGCATGGTTGTCAGAAATGCTGTGGTAGTTTACGAGTGAACGTGTGCACGCATTCAGAGCACAGTTCAGATCACTAAGGAGCTTATTATTGATTGTTTTTTATCCGAGTAAAAATGGAAAGTACTGGAGTGTGAAGTACATGCATATTCATTTATTTTCTTACTCAGAATGGTTCATAGTTTTAGGGGGCTGGGTGGCATGACTGTCTAAGTGTTGGCCTTATCCTGAAGATTACAAGTTCACAATAACATTGGCCTCACTCTTTCTGTGGAGAGGTAGGATGAACAATATACTCTATATGGACAAAAGTATTGGGACAGCTGTTTCTGAAATCAAGGGTATTAAAAAACAGCAACAGGGCCATGGGCACGTAAGGCTTGTTGATGCTATCCAATGATCTCACAGCTGGCAGGACTTAAAGGATTTGCTGCTAACATCTTGGTACCAGATTCCACAGGACGCCTTCAGGGGCCTTATGGAGTCCATGGTGCAAGGGGGACCTACTTCATATGAGACAGGTGGTGCAGGTGCATTTAGATATATATAATGCCTTTGGGAGGCAATGAATGTGCGAGAAGTCTATTATCAGTACACTGTTATTACGGCAGCTCTAGAGCCCCACAAAGTTTCCAAGATGCTGCCACCCTTTGCTTGGTACCCTATTATCATGCCCTTTTGGACATCAATCAAATTGCATCCTTTGCCCATGACCATCATTTTACACTCTGCCACAGCTGTCTGGTGTGCTCGCTCATTTATACACACAGCAAACCCTGTCACGTGGCAACCGTGACGTCCCGGGCCAAGTTCATTCCCATTCTCTCATATGACTATCAAAGTGGGTGCGGCAGGGTAGCATCTCGGACGTCAGCATCTCCCCACGGGCCACTGGTGCCAGAGGGGTACGATGACTCCAGCGAGTGGTTCAGAGCAATTGACGCACCACCGGGGAGCAGTTAACCTCTATAATGAACACCTTCCATCACCTAATACAGTCAATACCACAACGTCTCACAAGTGTCATCCAAGCCAATACCATAGCAAAGTGCAATAGTGCAGTGAAAACAGTAAGCAGCAAATCTGATTAGTTAAAAGCCAGATGAAACAGATAGGTCTTAACCCTCCTCTTGTTTCTTGATTGTCAAGAGCCCTCAGGTCATCAGGAAGAGTTTCAAAGATTAGGGCTGTAATGGGAAAAGGCTGCCTTTCCACTTTTAAGGGCCAACAGCATTCCTGTTGGCTGATCGGAGGACTCTTGAGGGAACACACCTGATAATCATGTCACAGGGATACTGTGGAGCAAGATCATTAAAGCATTACAAAAAATAATGTAAAATAATGTGGGAATCAGTTGTAAATGACAACAGCAATCAATGCTGCTGTTTCAGGACAAAAGTAATATGATCCCTCATGGCTTTTTGTACATGTCAGATTTCTTGCTGCAGCATTCTGCAGCCTCTGTAAGCTGGAAACAGAGCTTTTTGGTAGGCCAGAAAACAGAGCATTGCAGTAATACAGGTGGGGTGTACAGTAATACAAAAGCATGTACACTGTAAGTGCACCAGGAAGTTATATAATTTAAAAAAGTGAAAAACGTGAAACGTGAAAGCTATAATTATGTGCAACCTACTAGATGTCTTGTTCCTTGTTTACAAGGCTTTTACGACTGGGTCCCCCAAGCTTTTCAGCGGACAGGTTGGCGTGAGCACTAAATCCAGCTCCTCGCCGATAAGGCCTTTGTGTAAACTGTGTGTAAATGTTTTATAGGAATGTTTGAAAGAGTCACACTTTGGGAAAACCTCCAGTCTCCTGGCAAACACCTGAAAGTTCTTGGAACAAGCAAATGCGCTTATCTCCAGAAGCACATAAAGATTTTCAGTGGGTTAAATTAAGACCGTTAATCTGTTCTGTTTTACTGCTGAATAAATTTCGCTTGCAGGGAACAATATCGTATGTAGTTCCCTCTTGGCACTTCAGGTGATCCAAGGAAGGCTCAGGGTCACAAACCAATGCTGAGTAAATGGCAATTGGCAGCGGTATAAGTATGCAAATATATAGAAATACATACACTATGTGTTCAAATCTTTGTGGACACCCCTTCTAAAGAATGCTTTCAGCTACTTTCAGTTGCTCCCATTGCTGACATAAATGTGCAAATGTGCACACACACACACACACACACACTCAGCTTGTCTAGTCCCTGTGGACAAGTATTGCCAATAAAATAGGACTCTGGAGCAGACAAAGATGAACTTTTTGGCATCCTGCCTAATGCCAGGGGTATAAAGACAGCCCCTAAGGCATTGAGCTGTAGAATAGTGGAACTGTGTTCTCTGAAATAATGGTGGTTCAATTGGGGAGTTGGGGAATGAGGTGGGTTGGTGATCATCCAACATCCTGACCTCACTAACGCTCTTTTTGTGAATGCAATTAAATCCTCACAGCAATCCTTCAAAATCTAGTAGAAAGCATTCTTCCCTGGACAGCAGAGGCAGTTACTACAACAAAAACAGGACCATCTCTTCTTTAATATATTTGGTTTTGGAAGAAATTAATGAGCAGGTGTCCCAATACTTTTGTCAATTTCGTGTATGAGTGAATGTTCTGTGGAAAAACTACCATCACTATTATATGGAAGTCAATAAGCTAATATATGAAGTTAGCAAAGCTCTTATGTACCACGGCATAGGCAGCAGTACAAGAGGTCCATTAAAGATGGTTGGGTGCTTGGTCACCATGTGCTACTGTCCCATGCTACTGATCCTAGCGTGTGCGTCTCCTCCTGCACTGCCAGTAGTTACAGCACTGGTGACACAGGGGAGTCAGAAGCAATAGGATGTAAGCGCAAATTCTGTTTATTACGTTTCTTCAGGAAATCTTCTGTCACAGCAGGAGGAACAAGGTCAAAGCGCAGGCTGACATGGTTATCACAGGTGAATCTAATACTGTAATACAGACACAGGCAGAGGGCGGCAAAAAGTGGAATAGACTAGAAACCAGAAAAATCAGAATCAGAGAACAAGGAAACACGGCAGCGAGTTTCCAGCAATATCATAAGTAAGATACTGCAAGGGGATGTTTTTTTTTTAAGCTGGCACTGTATGTGCACACTCAATGATGATGTAAGTAACAAGACACAGGTGCAACATATGAGGGGCGGAGTCAGAAGAGGACGGAACCAGGCCGCTGTGCAGGATCTGTAAGAGTCAGTCTCAACGCATCTTAGATAATGAGCATTCAGTTTCCTTAGGATCTTTCCTCACTCTCAATACCATCACTATCAATACTACCATCATCCTAAATCACTGAGATGTAAACAGTCTTTCAGAGTGGTCTGGGGTGAGGCGGTTCATTGTATGACTCAAGTTTCTGTATAATGGTGGTGATACGAACCAGGGGTCACAGTGCCAACAGCGTCAGGTGATATTTTGCTTTGCAATGCCCAGCATGTACCTTTGCACCCTGCATGTATTTTATATAATACATACAGAACATGCTTGTAAGCACCTGCAATATGTAAATGTGATGTTTAACGTCAGACATCTGCTTCACAACCACCAAGTTCTCAACTCTTCTGACCCCGTACGTTTGTAGAATGGTGCACTTCACACCAATCCACTATAAACTGTTGAAGACATTTTTGCTGAGTGGCTGACTAACGAACCTTGTTGAAACACGCATGAGCAAGGACTGCTTCTTGTTTGCCTAGAAGAGATATTTTCACGTACCGACGGTCAAAGGATGACATTTTGCCACAAAGCCAACAAGTATCTGTGCTGCTGAGAGGAGATGTAATCTTAGGTAGGTTAGGAGGTTGGGTCTCCTTGCTTGAAATAATGTAAATTAATGTAAAGGGAAGAGGTGCATTAATGTGTGTGTCAAAGTCCACAGCGATAGCATGTTGATTTAAGATTGCTACCGTGGCATTAGCAGCACGCCAATTACCTGCCTCTCCCAGCAATGCTACTGCAGCATTAGCATCACTATTGCACCATTAGCATTGCTACCACAAAGGCCACCGCCTTCGTCCGGTATCGCTACCGTGGCATTAGCATTGCTACCATGCCAGCTGAGCCACTCGCCCAGCATTGCTACCGCAGCATTAGTCACAGGCCATCTTCATAAATGCTTGGGCCTTCCCATCTAAAAGCTACTAAATATGTGGTCTACATCTTAAGGCTATGAGGGCAAGGCTTGAGTCCTTTACCAGACAGGGTCACATAAAATGGTACATGACATATAATAGAGCCACAGAACCTTTATTCACACAATAAAGAGCAGATACTGTGGGCCCAAACTCCCCATTGTTGAAATGTCGTTGACGATTCAGTGCAGCCAATGGCGGTCCAGCAAAACTAGGTTTGCCTGTACTTTTCTGGTTTTTACAATACATTAAAAATGGCCCTTTAATAACATATCCTCCTTCTGACACACACTGGATAAAACATGCACTGTACTTCATGAAACTCGAAAAAAATGAACTACACTCTAAAAGGATCTATAGCTAATGATCACAAAGAATGGGGGCATATTTCACACACATAGATACCTGATATAGGATCATCAAGATACCAATTAATCATATTGACCTTTCCCAATTTTGTCTTGTGCTGTTGCTTCCTGCCTCCTGTTACTTTTTTGTATGTATATTGAAGACACTATTAACCACTGATTTGTGGTGTTTACATATTTTCACTTGTATTGTAATTAATCTACTTTTTCTTATTTTCTTTTTTAAATATTTTTTCTCCCTTGTGTTTGTTTGTATGTGTATGTGTATTGGTTGCATATACCAATTTTGTTGCAAGGCCACAAAACTGAGTACAACCTTTATTTTCAGAAAAAAAAAAATATATATATATATATATATTGTTTAAGTTTTTTGTTTGTTCTTTTTTTTGCTTCTGAACATTACTTATATCTAGGATTCGTTCACACTCTTTTTCTCAAAATTGATACCGATAGACTGACTTCCAATGAAAATGCAGATGTTTTTTCCTTCTCTTATAAAGTAGAGATACACCATGCACTGCCATGCAAAAACCTTGTATACTCCCTTTTGTCATTTTTCACTTTAAATCAGTTTAAATATCAATCTGGCAGTTGTTCTTTACATTGTGTCAAGACTTCCCCTGCTGTAAAGTGACTATTTTGCATGACAGTGATGATTTTCACCCTGTTATTCAATGGTCAGGACCCCACAGGACTGACCACCACAGAGCAGCTATGCTTTAGGTGATTGGTCATTCTTAGCACTGTAGTGACACTGACCTGGCAGTGGTGGTGGTGTGTTAGCGTGTGCTGCGCTGCTACGAGTGTCTATATTGTATCATGATAAACGAGGTATTATGATGATTCAATATTGTGAGAAATTCCAACCTTACACTAAATTTCAACAGGATAAATCTCACGTGTCTTGATTTTAGGGTTAGCCATCATTAAAATTTTACTGAATCAGACCTGAGACAATGGTCGTTCGTGTTTCTCAATGCGAGGCAGAATATTGTTCATTAAAAAGAACATTCTCCCACGCCTTCTCTCTCATTGAATATATTACCTTCCTTTGCACATCCATTCTGTAATAAAATGCCCGGAAGAATCTTCTGGAGGCTCTTTACTGAAACATCCTCTGAGACTGGGGTTGTTAGTACAAAGAGGTTTAGAGTCTGGCCTTTATAACTGATTTATCCTGCAAGTCAGCAGTACTGTGGAGTGAGTGAGAGAGAGAGAGAGAGAGAGAGAGAGAGAGAGAGAGAGAGAGAGAGAGAGAGAGAGAGAGAGAAAGAGAGAGAGAGAGAGAGAGAAGGCTGTGGGTGTTCGAGCTTGAGTCAGGGTGAGGATGAGACACAGCACATCCTTCTCCTGCAGCAGCTGAGCATGGCAACCCACTGTATTCACTTCAGATGTATTTGAAGGCTAATTCTAGACTGTTCCAGTTTTTGCCAGACTGTGCTTCGCCCAGTATTGCCTACACTTACTAAATAATAAGATAAATTCACTGCAAGGATCTTTATATAATATTCATATAATAATATATAATAATAATAATAATAATAATAATAATAATTAACATTTAACAAGGAACAAAACCTTCCAAGTGAATGTAATTCATTTGGGAGTGTTTCTATTGGTCCATTCTTCATGGCATACAAAATTAGATAAAAGTGAAAACTTGAATATATGTGTGTGTGTGTGTGTGTGTGTGTGTGTCCTACATATATAGATACACTGTAAAACACATTTTAACTGGCAGCAGGGTTTGTACCCATTTCCCGTTTTTTTACAGTATCTACTTGGATTTACAGCAAACACTGTAGATTCCCAAGTCATATACTGTACTATAGTGATAAAGCATGACTATTAGACCTAGGCCTTCAGCTCAGGTCTCAAATAGTCAAAAAAGGTCACCTACCAAAAGTAGAAGTGGAAAACCCTGTCTGCACGATACAGTGCTAATGTCTGATCGCCTTCCTATGGGATTTTAAAAGTATGTTAGTAATAGCAATGCACTGGAACAGCAGTGCACTTGAAACAAGGCTGATGTAAATAAAACACAAATATTCGAGGCTTGTGAATAGCATTTGAACCTTTATTAGACATTAAAATACAGTATATTTGTTTTTTGCATTGCTGCCACTGCTGAAACTGGTCCCATTGGAGCCGCTGGAAATCTGAACTTCTAATTACACTGGTGATTAATCTAAAGGATTAGTTTCTACTTGATTTCTACCAATCAAGTCCTAAACACTGGGAGAGCTCGCTTAACATGTGTTTATTTTTAACTCCTAGAAATCATTAAGCCTTCTCTTAAGACCTAGAAGGCTCGGCGTGTTCCCCCGCTGCTTCACTGTAATTTACAGCAACTGTACTGTACTACAACTACTACTACTACTAACAGCAAGACCTCTGTTAGATTCTCTGGCAAGCACAAGGTAGAAACCTAGAAACAGGTATATGCGCTTATAACTGTCTAATGGCTAAAGGCGTGTAGTCAGGTGACACTAATAAACCAATTAGTTAACTGAAACACAAAACACCATTATGGTTGGTATAGCAACACATGTAAAAAGCATTAAGACATATTTATGAGATAAAAAAAAACCAAGATAAAACAATAAAAAAGAATAATTTGAAGGGAACTGTAGGAAGCTAATTAACAGAAACGAATAAAACTGCAATACTCATACTGAGAAGTTACACCCCCGGTGCTTCTATATATACATTAACAATCACAATATGCTTTGCATATTATTCCTAATTACAGTAAAATGTGACATTTACCTTCTTTTTAAAAAGCATGACCAGCACCTCACTGAATGACCTTTTGTTTTTACACCAATCTGTTGTATTTAAGCATTTAAATTGATTATTGCACAAGTTCTGCTGTAAATAGATCAGTCTACTATACCTAAGACTAAAAACTATGCGTAACTATATACACTAAATGGACAATAGTATTGGGACATCTGCAAATTAAGGGTATTAAAAAAGGTTTATCCTGAGTCTTTACTGTCCAAACATTGGAGTAACTGTCTCCACTTCTACCAGATTTGGTAGAGCATTGCTGTGAGGATTTGGTTGCATTGTTTGACAAGAACATTAGTGAGGTCAGGATGTTCAATGATCACCACCCCACCTCGTCCACAACTCAACCTAAAGTATTGGATGGAGCACCGTCCGCCGTCCAACACACACAGTTCCGCTGCTCCACAGCTCAATGCTGGGGGGATTTATCCACGTCTAGCCCACGCCTGTCATTAGGCATGGTGCAAATGGGTGCAAATCTAAACAAGGGATAAGACAAGTTGTGTGTCTATGTGAGCATTTGCACATATGTGTCAACAATGAGTGCAACTTAAAGTAGCTGAATGTATCCATTCAAAGGGGTGTCCAGAAACATTTGGACACATATACAGTATAGCTATAATTTTGGGTCCCTGAGGGAAATAAGGGAAGACGTGATTGCCCTGTAAAACAGCACTGAGATTTTTTGTAAGAGTGAAGGAAATATGCAATATGCAGACCATATATTACAGAGTGTATGTTGCGTAAGAGATGGTAGAAGGCATTTAAAGGATAATGTATGTTGCCTATTCATCCCTTGCTCTTTTGATCTACTCCTGATTAGAATTTGCAGCCGGATCATCGGTGCTTCATATTGTAGCGCTAGCAGAAGACTCACAGACAAAGGATGAAATTGTTCCGTTCTCATTATGATATACAACAAAGCATAACCAGTAAGGGTGTTTCACAGGCTGGATGTGTAGTGTTTAACAGTCTGTCCACCAGTCCACACTTTAAAAGGTTGGATGTGTTCTCTCTAGCCTCAAGGCCACAAATAGCCTGACATCTGCTAAGCTTCTTTTGCAAGTCAGCATGCTGTTCATTGTAATGCATTGCATTGTAGTGCAACGTATAGCAGCAAAGAATCCAACATTAGAGCTTTAATCAGGCCTGTCTGTAGTTCTGGTCCAAAACCAAATATAGCCAGAGCACATTCTGACCCAAACCACAGCATAGGTTTATAATCCAAACCTCTGTCCCGCAACTTCTATACAATCTTACACAGGCGGTCTTCCAAGCAATGCCATAGAACAGTGGTTCTGAAACTGGGGTACATTGACCTTGAAGGTACATCAACAGATTAATCTTCATTTAATGGCATTCCATAAGCCAGCTGCACAATTACACAAGTACTTCCCTGATATGGCTGAGAGATGAGCAAGTGTTATATGGGTAATATCCAGCAAGAGGCAAAACCGTCCTCAAACAGTAAGGTGCTATATTTCATATTTTGCTGCTCATTTACTGTTATTTGTATTAAACTGGGTGGCTATATTGTGCTTTGCCAAAAAAGAGGACACTGCAGACACACAGGAGTCTGTTAAGACGTTGTGGCCGGGGGGCTTTAAGTAGGCCTAAGCTGTAGGACTAGGCAGTGTGTATGTGTGAGGGTTGGAGGGAGATGAATAACTCTAACCTACATAGGGGCACTAACCCAACATAGGGGCAGTAGTGGCTCAGTGGTCAGTTGACAGGATTGTGGGTTCAACACCACTGTTGGGCCCTTGAGGAAGGCCATTCGCCCAACCTGCTCCCTGGGTGCTGCAGTGATATCCACCCAAGTGTGCTCACTGTCACTGTGTGTGTTTGCAAACTAGAGTGTATGTGTGTATTCACTGCAGCACAAATTGCATTATAATTCCAGTGTCTTACAAGTAAAATAATAAAAAAAAAGAAAAAAATACTTTTACCACCCTGTTACACTGTAAAATTATGTTATTATATTAGTTTTTCTACATTTTTGCTTTTAGGCTGTGGCCAATCAGCTGTGATGGGAAGCAGTTTGACCAATGGTTGATGCAGATGCAGGTACATGTAGACCAATAGTATTTGTGAGACGGCAGAATATATAATCCACGCACAGAATGAGTGGACACTGTAGAAGAACATTTTTTTAGATCCCAAAAAAAGACATGTTCTGGAAATAGAGAATATGGGGTCACTCTATATAAAATGATATGTTGGATGGTCCTGTGGCATAATGTTCATTAGCTAATCACATGTTTTTGTTTCCCTTATTGATTACTGTTACAACGTGTCTGCGTCTTGTTAAGTTGTGCACTCAGGTTAGTTACACTGTGCCAATAACTGACAGTTTGTTTTTTACATTGTCTTACAATTTCATGATGAACGAACCAATAGAAATGCTCCAAAATGATATGGAATAAAATCTTTTTAAATTCTAAAGTTACCATACAAGGATAAAAGGGGTAAAAGACGACGTCTGAGGAGGCAAAGGACTGCAAAACGTTTGGGTAGTATTGGCAGTTGGCCTTCTGTTCCAAGTGTGTTGAGCTGTACACAAAGCCTAATGCAGTGGGAAACCCCCATACCCCCCAAAAAGGATTGGGAACCATTGTTAAAGCAGAAACGCTATTGGCTGCTTGAAGTAAGTGAGACGTGTGCAGTTACAGTGAGCCTGTAAAGTTTCTCTGGGCTCAATACCAGTTTTTTTTTTCTCACCTACAAATATTTGCTCACGCCAAGAACAATTTAGGAATATTTATGTTCAAGAGTGTACCTAATCAATAACCAATCAGAATTTAAATACAACTTCACATCCCAAATCTTAATGCCTGTTAAAGTTATACAACAGTAATTACTGAAATAGACTCTGGCCTTGTTGACTTAGGTGGACCTTGCTGCCAACACGAGAGACTCCAGGTTGCCAGATTAAAAACTCTTCAAGGTGATAAAAGTAGGAGGAAGAAGAAAACGGTGGGAAGTTGTGGCCAGAAACCATTAATGGTGTCTTAGAGCTATTAGCATTAAGCATTAAGGTCAAGACACAAAAAAAAAACTCAGTACGCTTTTACGCTCGGTGCAGTTGGGGCATTTTTGCTGCTATGTAAACATAATAGGAGTCAAATATTTAGGCAAGTGAACATAAACAGGAATGATATTAAAAATGAACACACAGGAATATGCTAGTACTTCACACGTCAGTCACTTTTTATCCTGCAAATTAGTAATAAGCTCTAATCTTGTTTTCTGAAAGTGTGTGCATAGCCAGAAACTATTACGGTGCATCCAACAATAAAGGTAGTACAGGGCCTCTTTTACACAGTAATGCTAAACACAGTGCTTCACATGCTGATTTTACTGAGCAGTGGCCCAGCCCCTCTTGTTCCTGTTGCCAGGTGTTCATTGTTTTGTCTCTGACTCTGTGGCCCTTTGTTCAGGTCAGTCCCTGTTGAATCTTGGTTTCATGTGCCTGCAGTTCATGCAGGGGTAGTTCTAGACTCCTGTGTTGAGGGGCACATCTGTACTCCTCTGATTGCCAATATTGAACAATATTACTAGTTAATAACAATAAGAAGAAGAACAACAACCATAATAATAGTAATTATAATAGTTATTATTATTAGTAGTAGTAGTAATATTATTACCACACAAAAGCATGAAATCTTTTCTTTGTGGCATAAAACTATATGTGAACTATAGCTGAAACTGAGACAAATAGTTATATTGTCTATATCATTATCCTCCTTTTGCACGCTTGTGTTAGCAATGCACCTTTTACCAGCTAGCATAAATAAAGCCTATGCTAACATAACTGATGTTTTTGCTAGTTTAATTAATGCCTTTGCATTAGAGGTCTACTACGTAGCTATGTTTGCTAGGTTATACGGTTATGTGCATAAGTGCATATACCAAAACACATAGCTATAAGCTAGCATTATCTCGTCTGTTGCGTAGCTGACTTTCTTTGAATTGTTTGTGAATGATCATTATTTGTTAAAAAAATCGTTAGCTTCTCGTTAGCTTCTCAAGCTTTTGGAAAGATGCTGGGGCATTTTGGGAAATGTAGTTCTTGTGTACAAAGCTTGAGCTGCTACTTTCATTACTTTCATTATTCTTACCATCCTCTATTGTGATTATATTGGTTCTGTTATTGTATGATTATATCAGCACACATGAGCTGTAGAACAGTCTTATATGGCGGTACAGGGATTTTTAGCCAATCATTTTTAAGTAGTTCTCACCACTGTTGCTTTGGCTTGCTCATCTGGGGGTTTTATGTTCATGTTTAATGATTTGTTGATCTCTTATCATATTACTGGATTCCTGTAAAGCTGCTTTCTGATGACTGAAGTTGTAAAAAATAAAATAAAATAAATTTGAATTGAATTGTAGTGATTTTTTTTCACCGCAGTGATTTTAGTGGGGCACAGAAACATTTGACCGAGGCTTGTGCCCCAGTAAACTGGGTCTAACGACTCCCCTGAGTTTGCGTCTGTTTGCCGGTCTGCTGTTCGGTCAAGTTCAGTCTCTTGTTCTGGTGCTTTGGTCACCCGTGTTTTGATTCCTGCATCAAGTGAGTCTTGCATTTACATCCAGCATCTAATCCATGACAGCAGCAGGTAGCTTGGAAAATACAAGGTACAGGGGGTGGAGGAATCTATCAAATAGCGCAGCTGTACTTGGTACAGTACTGGGCACACACCTTACCTCTAAATGTGTTTGGTATGTGTGTGTGTGTGTTTGTAGGAGATGAAAAGAAGGAGAGAAAGCTAAGTGGGCACAAGTGTGTTTTTAACCACAAATGGAGGAAAAGAGAGAGTGCAAAAAAAACAGTCCACAAAAGTGGAGCAGGAGGAGGAGGGACTGGGCGAAATTTGGGATTATTCCTAAAGACTTCGGCATCACAAGAGGCCAGCAAACAGGCCTGTCGAGCCACCACCCAATCTCTCTCACACACACACACACACACACACACACACACACACACACTCACACAAACACACACACACACATGCATTTGGAAAACTGTTTCTCCCTCTCTCTTCCTCACACACACCCCTGCACTAAAAGCACAGATTATCTTTTTGCAACATTTGAGTAGTGCTTCCTTAAATACGCTGCAAATCCAGCTTAGCATACTCTGAAATGTATCAGAGCCTGCGTTCCTCCAACAACCCCCAGAGAGAAACCACTGAGAGAGAGAGAGAGAGAGAGAGAGAGAGAGAGAGAGAGAGAAATTGAGAGAGCGATAGCAAGAGAGTGAGATAGCGAGAGAGAGAGCGTGCGGGGGTGAGGGAGAATCTGAATCTACAGAGAGAGAGAAAGAGAGCAAGAGAGAGAGAGAGAGAGAGAGAGAGAGAGAGAGAGAGAGAATCTGAATCTACAGAGAGAGAGAAAGAGAGAAAGAGAGAGAGAGAGAGAGAGAGAGAGAGAGAGAGAGAGAATCTGAATCTACAGAGAGAGAGAGAGAGAGAGAGAAATTGAGAGAGCGATAGCAAGAGAGCCAGATAGCGAGAGAGAGAGCGTGCGGGAGAGAGGGAGAATCTGAATCTACAGAGAGAGAGAGAGAGAGAGAGAGAGAGAGAGAGAGAGAGAGAGAGATAGATACAGAGAGATTGTGATATCAGGTGAAAGACACAGAGAGACAAAATATGAGAAAGTTTCCAAAAGAAAATTAATATTCATCAGAATATAAACTTTTATGTGCAAAATTCCTGACGATGATGTCAGCGGTGTGAGCTGTGCGGAGTGAAGGTGTAAGAGTGTGGCTCGCTGTGTGGGGTGAATACAGAGATGAGTGCTGAACCTTTACTAGATCTCAGTAGTGCAAGTTTAGCAGCCCCTTATCAGCTGATCAACGGTTCAGAGACGCCACACTGAAGCCACTGTCCCACTGCATCGCCAAGCCCTTTCATGTGCATTTGGAAAAATTACATTACAGAGCTCATTGAACAAAAGTATCGGGACACCTACTTATTACACCTACAGGAGCAGAGCGTTGGAGACTTTTCTGCCCTATGCTCTGAGCTCAGCACTCTGCCTTGACCCCGCTCTGTAACTTAACGTGCTCAGACACTCGGTGGCTGAGCTGCTCTCTGTGGTTCCTCCTAAACGCTTCCACTGTTCAATAATAATACCACTCACAGCTGGTGGAAGATCTAGGAGGGAGGAAATTTCACCAGCTGACTTGTTGTTGCTGCAGCGGTGTCTCCTATTATATACAGAACCACACTGGAGTTCAGTGAGCTCTTTAGAACCACCCACTGCTTCACTAATGTGGGTAAAGGTAGACTGCATGGATAGGGGCTTGATTTTATACACCTGTGGTGGCAAAAGGACTGAATGAGACACCTGAATTTAATAATTAATGTGTCCAAATACTTTTGTCCATATAGTGTAGATAGATCAAAGGCTACAAGCCATCAGCAGCCAGAGCCTGAGTGAGCACAATCGGCCGTGCTCTCTCTGGGTGAATAGGTGTCTCTCTCTCTCTCTCTCTCTCTCTCTCCCCACAATACTCTAGCGTGATGCTGGCCCGGCACGGGCGTCTGCTAGCCGATGCGTGCTGGTTGCCCGGTGATGCTGTATAAGCAGTGGTTTAAAAAAGAGGTGGAGGCTGGTTGCACATGTGTCAGAGGTGGCATGTGTCAGTCCTCACTCTCTGAGTGTTGGACACACTGCATGTTAAAGGAGGAAGAGCGTTATAACCGGTGCGTTAGGTATCTAAAAAAGAGTGAAAGAGTGTGAGAGTAAGTGCGAGTAGGACAGCATGCGAGAGAGCGTGAGAGCAGAGAGCTTTGCCATGGCTTTGCACTAGTCCCACTGACACACAGAGGCATCTGCTATGGCTATGGAAGGCCTCCAGCTCAACCAGCTCATACTACACACACACAAACACACACACACTCTTCTCTTTCTGTCTCTGCAAGGCTTTCACCGCTACGGTTTCGGCATGCTTTGTGAGAATGAAGGAAAGTAAAGCAAACAGCACGCGGGAAAAAAAGGAAAGAAAAAAAAACTCAACCAAGGACGTCAGTCTAACTCCCTGGTCGCCCTCAAAGAGGCGTGAAAGAGCGGACGGTGGGAAATCAGGAGTGATTGCGGTGGAAAGAGAGCACGAGCGAGAGAGTGTAGCGAAGAAAAAAAGGGGGAAAAAAGGGAAAAAAGAACCTGTGGAACAAAACAAGCAGCAAAGCTGGAGCTCAGCACGGCGTCGGCGAAGTCCAAAGGTTTGTTTTGTTTCATATCTTCGTCGTTTTTTTTTTTCTCCCCCTCCTGTGCTTTCTAACTCAAAGACAGCTTCTCCTCTGGGGCAGTGTGGAGAGAAAGTAAAGAGTACAGAGGCTCCCTAAGCTCGCCAGCAGTCAACCTATATAACTGTCAGAGAGATGCAGTGGCCTGCTCCGCTCGGACCTGCATGCGCTAATTCCACCATTAGTCTCAATAAGGGGCTAGCCCCTAGCATGGCGGGTGGAGGGAGCTTTACAGATGCCGTTATTGGGGGCCGTGATTACAGGGGGCTAATGAGACACCTAGGGCCTGCAGGGCAAGAGAAAAGCGGAACGGCGCGGCAGCTCCCAGTGCCGCCGCCGGCCTTGGAGATGGACTAACGTCGGACCGGTGCTCCCATGATAAAGGCTTATGCGGTTTTTATTGTTCTACACCACAAGATATTGCTGCTGCACTGTGTTTTGCTCTGGCTGGAGGTCAGCCTTGTGTGGAATTCTTAATGGAGCTTTGAGCACATGGAGGAAGGATTTACAGGTTGATGAAATTATTTGAGAAATGTGTATTTCGTAACAACAGGAACTTTTCACAGCTGCAATAATAGAGCTGAAGGTTAGGCACACACTATGTGGACAAAAGTATTGGGACTCCTGCTCGTTCACTGTTTTTTCCGAAGTTCAGAGTTTTAAAAAAAGGGTTTATCCTGCTTTTGTTGGAGTAACTGTCTCTACTGCCTCTAGGGAAAAAGGCCTTCTACTAGATTTGAGGTAAGGATGTTGGACGGACCAGCCCAACCAGATCCTCAACTCCCTACCTAACCCCAGACGTTTTGGATGGAGCACCACCATCCTTTCAGAGAACACACTTCTACTGCTTCACAGCGACCCCTTAAACCCACGACTGACATTAGACATGGTGCCAATAGGTTCATATTCATCTGCTCTGGAGAGTCCTATTCTATTGTTGATACCTCTCTACAGGGACTAGACAAGATGTGTATGTGTGTGGATCTGCACATCTGTGTCACTTAAAGTAGCTGAATTGCAATCATTAGAGGGGGTGTCCACAAACGTTTAGACATATAATGTATGTATATAGTGTCTTCTACACTATGTAGAAGTGAAGTGTAGAAGTACTTGTGCATGTGGTAACAAGGGGTTCAGGTTCTCAAATAAATTTGTTGATTCTTTGATTGGGTCTAAGTGCTGGAATTATCAGTGGACAATTGAAAGTTCAGTCAATGGTGATGCCACAGCCAAGTGGGAGTTTTTTTTGTTTGGTTGGTTGTTTGCAAAGTAATTGCTGATCCCCTTAGTCTGTTTATGCTGCAGAGTTGGTCCTGTTAGTGCGAGAGACATGTTTAGATATCCGGCAGTATGTAGTCTACACTTACTATAGTATGCAGGATCGGTTTTAGCCGATAGTTAGTTTTAAGGTATCCCAATCGGATCAAGCCGATATCATCGTGACATTCCTACAAACACTCTGTTCTTTTTTTCCTGTCCTGTTTTTTTCCTGACCTCCATATATATATATATATATATATATATATATATATATATATATATATATATATATATATATACACAAATAAATAAATAAATAAATAAATGTGGCTGGAGTTCAGTCTTTTACATAAGTGTCTAATTGTCATGCTGGCTAGGCATGGCAGTAAACCGAAAACCCTTGAAGGGATGGAACAATGCAATACTACTAAAATGTAACAGGTTAAACACAAAACAGGGAAAATAAACAACACTGGACAACACAGGGGATCAGCAATTTAGTGGACAGAACTGGAAAACAAACTTAGCGTGACAACTTAGGCAGGAATGGGCGAAAATAAAAAAACAGGCAACTGGGAGGAATACAGAGCTTGGTACAGGGCACTAGGAACTTGGGACAGTAGAGGGAGATAAGGACTAAACAGGGTAGGTAAAACCATGGGGATAAGGAGAACAAAAAAAAAACACAAGCCTTGGGTGTAAAAACAGGACAGGGCAGAAAGAGGAAACAAAGCAGCGCCTCGGAAAAGTCAAGGGCAAAACTAAACAAAATCACAAAGCCGAGCTTCAGACAGGTTAAGGCCAAATAAAAAAAATAAAAAAAATCAGGGAATCAAGAGGGGAAAACAGGGAGCAAGGTACAAGATGTGAGGCTCGGAGCAAGCAAACCTGACGGTTTCCCTTATAGCAGACCATGGAAAGCACTGAACAACATGGTATACAGGGCTAATTCAGGGGCAAGAAACCCCAGTCCCAGGTGCCGTGAAAGGTGAGCAACGAAGAGGAAGTCCTTATTTGGAACTGTGGGCGGAGTCCTGAAATTGCCTCGGGGAGAACATGACAACGAGGGCCTGACACTAATTGACTAGTTGCTTTTATTTTGTATTATTTTGTAAGGTTTTTTTTATTATTATTTCATCAGTTTTTTTATTGCTAGAAGACCAATAAAAAGGTGAACTCAGTGTCAGACGGCTGTATTTCAGTGTATTTCTACACTGATAATACAGAGCCAGTAGGGAAAGACAATGCCATGTGACTCATAGTTGAACTGTGAAGGAGTTCTGAGAGTTGAAACAGTGTTATTCTATTGGAAAATACTTTTTCAGAATGCTAGCGATGTCTGTATCTCTGTCTACATGCACATTTCTGACATTTAGCAGACACTGTTATCCAGAACTTACAAAAGTGCTTTGTTGTCCACTCAGAAAATACCCCTAGTGAGCATAAATAGTCTGGAATCCAAAGATACCCTTGAGCCAAGAAACTGCCATACACAATAGTTAGTGCTGATACCTAGATACAGAGATGAACAATAGATCACGGCTGGATACAAACAGTACACACCACCTGACACCTAGATTTAAAGATACACAAAACAGAAGTATGATATTTCAAGTGCAGTCCTAGGCCTTTTCGAAAAGTGCAAGGTCAGTGTTCTGTTAAGTAAGTGGACACCCAAGGGAAAATGTGTTTCACTTCACATGTGTCGGGACATAGAATAGTCTAGATGCTTGCCTTACATGCATCTCGAAGGATAGTGGGTCAAGCCAAGCAATACTTGAGGCCTGATAGGTCCTACATGTGGCTCTTGTTTTGACTATTGCCATTAGGTATGGAGGTTAATTTTTGGCTTTGTAAGCCAGCATCAAGTCTGATGTGGACGGCTACAGGAAGCCAGTGAAGGGAACACAGTGTAAGGAGTGTAATGGCTGATCCTCGCAAATGACCTTCCTCTCCAATGATCTTTAGACATGTCAAATTCCACCAGCTAGCTACAATAAGTAAATAAAAGTATTGGGACGCCTGCTTATTCATTGCTTCTTCCAAAATCAAGGGCATTAAAGAAGAGTTTGTCCTGCTTTTGTTGGAGTAACACTGTCTCTACTGTCCAAGAATGGACAGATTGGGTAGAGCACTGTTGTACGAATTTGACTGCATTCAGCGACAAGAGCATTAATGAGGACAGGATATTGGATGACCACCACCTCATCTCACCACCCCAACTCATCTCATCAAGTACTCAATGGTGCACTATCATCCCAGAGAACATCCCAGAGTCAGTTTCACTGCAGCACAGGTAAATGCTAGGGGCTTCATATCCCTCTAGCCCACATCTGGCATTACAAATGGTGCCAACAGGTTCACAGCTAGGCAGTACTTTTTTACAGGGATTAGGCAAGCTGTGAATGTGCACTTGAACATCTGTGTCAGTAATAGGTGCCACGTATAGGTGCAAGACATATAGCATCAAACTTGATGCTACCAAGCTGGAACAATGAAGGATAGCTCATGCATGCTAATGTAATGCCACTAGACAGCTCAACACGCTTGGAAGAGAACACTAACCTGCAATACTGTTATGTGAGATACTAGAGCCCTACTTGGATGGCCTGGATCTCCAGGATATCAGACTTGCATGTAGAGGGCTGTGCCATTCAGGAACCCCAGGCATGAAAAATGTAAGCAACACTTGTTGAAGAAACTTTATCAAATCGAACAGAAAATTGAATCAACTGCACGTCCAATACCTCCATCCATTTTCTGCGCAATGCTCCCATATTCAGGCTCCTTCCTCAAATTCTTATTTATGAGAGCGAGAGCAATGCAAATGCATCTTGCGTTTAGGCTCGTACACCATTTTCATACACATTATGTATGCTTTTTCAAACAGAATGCCTCCTATTTGAGGCTGAAACCTTGCACAAAAGTCTTGGTATACCTGGCCCTGAGTCGTACAGTACTGTAGCCTCACAATCCAGCGAGCTCTTTAAATCAAAAGAGATAAATTCTGCTCATTAGATCAACTGAGAAACTTTCAAATCAACATCATTCATCTCACTGTGTGATTAAACACTCATTTATCTTACTGTATAGAACAGCTCAGCGCCAAGGGTTTCTTCACATTCGTTACTGCTCAGGCTTGCCAAGCTGCTCAGCACCCTGGTGGGAAGTGTGGAGAATGGTGCAGGCTTGGGAAGGTAATGTGGAGCTGCATTGCGAGTGCATAAATGGATAGAGGCGGAAACAGAGATTCAGGGGATGTATGCCAAGTGTTTGCATAGTAGAGCTTTCCACAGTGTTCGAGTGCTGAGACCTTATTTAACCCAGTCTTAGCTAATGTATCATAGGTGATACATTCAGAGGTTTTGAGCTTGTTACCTTTAACCACTTAAAGTCCGCTGATGTGATTTCTGTGTGCTTCTATTACAGCATAAAAGAGGCTCTGTGCCGCCTTTATTGTTGGGTGCACCTGAAAGTTTTAGAACACACAGAAATATAGAAAGCCATGGAAACACATTTACCAGGTAGTTTATTTCCCATAAGAGTATGAGATATTTGAAGTTCTAAGGCACACTATATGTCCAAAGGTTTGGAGACACCCCTTGTAATGAATAGAGTTGCAATATTCAGGGAATTTTTAAAGTTGTGAAATGTACCATGGGAATTAATGGGAATAAAATGGGAATATTCAAAGCTGAAAGGTGAAAACTTATAGTTATAGTAAAATAAAAGTATACTAAAGCATAATCTTGGCTAAAATAATTAGATATGATCATCTGGACATATGCTGTATATGTGATAGGGGAATGAACAGTGCATGTAGGGGGGTGTGGTCTCAATAGTCCTTCAGTGTGTAATGTGCCATGTGCCTGGGATTGAGGAGCAGCTTTGCTATTTTAACTGTTTTAGTATCATATCTAATTATTTTAGCCAAGATTATTCCATATTATATATATTATTCCATACATTTTTAACCAACTATATGTGAGTTTCTCACCCTTAGCTTCGAATATTCCCATTTTATTCTCAATAATTCCTGTTAATTTCCATAATTACCTGTTTATTCCAATGGTAAATGTATTTGTATTGTTCTGCCTTTATGTCTGCTGTTGACAAAAAAACAGGGTACACTAATGATAGTGTATAATATAGTTCCTTTAAATAATCCAATTTTCTCTATTAATTCCAATAAATTATCATAATTTCCCGAAGTTCCCAAAATTTCCATGGAAAGATACCAGTAATTTACTGGAAATTTATCTGAAATTTTCCACCCCTTTGCAACCCTAGTAATGAATGTATTCAGCTAAGCTAATGTGCAAATGCACATACACAGCTATAGAGAAGTACTGCCAATAGAATAGGACACTCTAGAGCAAATAGATAGATAGATAGATAGATAGATAGATAGACAGACAGACAGACAGATAGACAGATAGATAGATAGATAGATAGATAGATAGATAGATAGATAGATAGATCACTTTATTTATCCCACGGGGAAAGTCAGTTTTTATAGCAGCAAAAATAAACAAGACCCTGCATTGAGCTGTGGAGAAATGGAACTGTGTTTTCTGGAATGATGGAAGGTGCTCCATCCAATACTTTTGGGATGAGTTGGGGAGTTGAGGAGGTGGAGTACTGATCATCCAACACCCTGACCTCATCGTTTGTTTCACTGAATGCAATCAAATCCTCACAGCAGTGCTCTAGAATCTAGCAGACAGCCTTCCCTGGACAGTAGAGACAGTTATTCCAACAAAAGCAGGATAAACTTCTTTATAATACTATAAACATCTGCTTATAATAACAAATAAGCAGGTGTCCCAATACTTTTGTCCATAAAGTGTATTCATTTTCATGTTTTTTTGCTTGATATAAAAATATACAAATCTTCATATTCTTTACATCATAAAAGAATATTGCAAAACCGGCATTGAAACATTGTGGTAATAATAACCCTCAGTTAAACAGCAGGGCTTCTTTGCTTGCTATTAAAAGGTTAATAAAGACGATACAGTATAAAAGAGAGAGTAAGGAAATGGGTAGAGAGTGCGAGAGAGAGAGAGAGAGAGAGAGAGAGAGAGAGAAAGAGAGAGAGAGAGAGAGAGAACAAGTGAAAGACTGGGAGAGAAAAAGACAGAGACACAGAAAGAGGTAGAAGAGAGCGAGAGAGAAACAGAGAAGGCAAAAGAAAGAGCGAGAGACAGGAAGAAAGCACAGAGAGAGGGAATGAGTGAGTGAAAGTGTACAGATGCAAGAGAAAGAGAGAGAAGAGGAGGGACAGAAAAAGAGAAAGAGAAAGAGAGGGAGGGAGAGAAAGTAAGAGAGAAGGGAAAAAGAGAGGAAGACAGAGAGAGAGATGAAGAGAGTGAGAGACAAGAGACAAGAAAGAGTAGCAATGGGTGAGAGAGAGAGTAAAAGAGGGCAAAAGAAAAAAGTACAGAGACAAGAGAAAGAGCGAGAGAGGGGGGAGAAGGATGAGAAAGAGAGAGAGCAGGGACAAAAAAGGAGAAGAAAGAGAGAGACAGTGAGAGAGAGAGAGAGAGAGAGAGAGAGAGAGAGAGAGAGAGAGAGACTAAGGGAGGGCAAAAGAGAAGCGTACAGAGTCAAGAAAAAGAAAGAGAGAGAGAGAGAAGGACAGATGTGAGATCAGTGAAATGAAATGCTTAGTAGAGGATATAAAAAAAGGCCAAAAACAAGGACATCCACGTTACTACGTCTACAGTCGGACTCCGAGCCGGGCTAAGACCCCGAGCTTTAAAACAACATTGCACTGAGAGCAGTGGGAATACAAATAAGGGCGAGTTTAGGGCCAGCGCTCTTCATGTTCTGCTCTGTAATCTGGGCGTGTAAGCGCTAAATTACAGCGCTCCACTCATCAAGCGCAGAATTGTGTTTCTAGACATGTTAGCGAAAGCAGAGTGAGCAGGGTCTGTCCTCAAGGACACCCTGATGTTTTATTCATCTCTTATATCTCTTTCTATCTCTCTCTCCCTCCCTTTCACTCTCTCCTTCCCTCTCTTTGCTACATCACAATCAAACCAGTATAATTATAGCCCTCCTTCATAAGTTTGCCTTTCATTCCCTGAACACATGTGCAATTACGATGCAGCGTCTCGGCCTGCTTGCTCGAACCCAGCGCATGTGTGTGTGCGTGTGTGTTTGATTAACTGTGATCAGCGCGGTAGATGTGCGAGGACGGGGACGACACTAAAAATCTTCCAAGTGTGTAATTACATGTAACCAGCCAGATTCGCTTCCCAGCCCAGTCAATTCTAACATGGTTTTCCTCCCAGTAACTCCCAGTGAATTGGGGGAACCAAACACAGGTGATCGTTCTCGGCTCTATGAGTTCTTTCCCAGATTACATGTCCATTCAGGGTCTGCATGGGTAGCCCAACCGGGTTAACCAAGAAGCCGTTCCGCGTAACGTAAACCGGCGAGTAAAAGCAGAACTTAGAAATGACCTTTTTTCAAATAAGGCTACTTTAAAAGAAATATAACAGGGTTGTAAATAGGGTTGAAAAACACTTCCAACAGTACTGAATATATACAGTCTATAGCATCTTTAAATCTATAATCCGAGCTGCCATGTTTATGAACTCTTAACTGCTCTTAAATCTCACCTCTTTAGTCTGTTCCTTGGTTAACCCTGACCTATGAATCTTTTATAGTAGTGCTATCTTTATATATATTCACTTTTGTTGTTGTGGATGCACTTCAGAGTGAATACCTTAGGTCCCAGAACATTCCTGTTTGATAAATGTCAATCTGGTTGTGTGCTGCTGAACTTGGCTCATATTTTTCCTATTCTTTTATTGTCATTTCATTTTTTCAATTAATTGAGAAAATGTGTATAGTAGTATAAATGTGTATAGTAGTATAAATGTGTATAGTGTATATACAGTATAGTGTATAATAGAATAGGACTTTCTAGAGCAGATAAACATGAACCTATTGGCACCATGCCTAACACCAGGCATGGGCTAGAGGGGTATAAAGGCCCCCAGCATTGAGCTGTGGAGCAGTGGAACTGTGTCCTCTGCAATGATGGTGGTGCTCCTTCCAATACTTCTGCAATGAGTTGGGGAGCTGGGGATGGAGGAGTGGTGATCGACCAACATCCTGACCCCACTAACACTTGTGTCGCTGAATGCAATTCAAATCCTTACAGCAATGCTCCAGAATCTAGTAGAAAGCCTTCCATGGACAGCAGAGACTCCTGAGTAGAGACTCCCAACTCTTAATACTCTTTAATACTCTTAATTTCAGAAGAAATGAGTTAGCAGGTGTCCCAATACTTTTGTCCATATAAATATTTTGGATAAAAAATATACTTGAAGTTTCTTTTATATGAAGAATTGCATCACATAGGCCCGTCTGCATGTCTACAGTCGCTACGGTGCCAGAAATGCTCAATAACTAGGGTCTGTGTGGGTATAAGCGTTAATACAGTGCAGCTAGGGTCACTAATCTGAGTACATTTCACAACTACAGGCTTATGCTGACTTAATCTGAGCGGCGCCCGTGACAGTGTTTGCGTGTTGAAGTGTGTCTCCCTAAACACTCTTTCCCTCCAGATGTGTGTGCGTGTGTGTGTGTGTGTGTGTGTGTGGGTATGTGTGTGCGTAAGCAGCCCAGCCCTGCAAAGTTGAGGGCAGCATCACTGATTACACCAGCTGATGAAGGGCGATTGGAGAGCCATCCAAAGCCCTTCAACAAAGCCTTTCTGAACCTCTACAGCAAATACGCAAGTGTGTATGAGCCCCTATACAAACACACACACACACACACACACACACACACACACACACACACACACACACAAGTGCACTCTCATTCTCACACATATTCATATTCACACACTCCAACGAAGCCTCACTGTAGCTCTCACTGCAACACGACAGGTACAGTGACCGGCTCTGTAAACACCCACATCCACCTAAGCTACATTAACATACCTACACTCTAAAAAATGAAGGTGCCACAAAGGGTTCTTTGAGCGAAGCCATGGAAGGTTGGCTTATGGTTCTATAAAGAACCACTTTCGTAATAGAGATGTGTGAATGTGAGGCTTTAAACTGGTCAAGAACTTGAAACTGGTAAAGAATGTGGTTCTTTATGGAACCAAAATTGACAAAATTCTTGGGAACCACGGATTTGCTTTAGAGATAGAGCACCTCACATTAACCAGGTTTAATACCTAGAAAAGGGGTGGGGCAGTGGGGGCCGGAGTCCAGCACAGACTTCCCTGATCTGACAGACCAGCTAAACCTAGAAATTAACAGGCAAGTTTCATGCTGGACCATAATCCTAACCCTCCAGGACTGGAATTCCACACCCAACCAAGAACTTAAGAATTCCCTTTTATACAAGGCTGGATGATCAGGTGTTCCCAGACCTAATCTATAAGCTGTGTGGCATTCATGGCATTGCGTTTATTTATATATATATAACAATGGATATCTGGTTTACTCAGAAGCTTCAGAACAACAGCCAAAGTTGGGAAGTCTAAAGTCGTCATAAAGAAACACTGACCATCCGGTTTGCCGTCTTCCATCACAATGAAAATACAACCTGATTCCTAAGGAGATCAGATTTTCAAAATATTTCTTGGTTATGTGCTGCACGGTGGAAGATCCACAAAGACTGAAAATTTGGCAAAACGAAAATCCCAGAATCTGTTGAAAATCTGCATGCACGGCCCGTCTTTTGGAGAACAAGAGGCACTTTTTTTGTCCTGGCAGCCATGGCTGGCATTATAACATGCATTTGCTTAGTGATTGGATCTCAGTTTTCCCTCCCATTATGCAAATGAACCCTTATTTAGTGCCAGCCAAAGACGAGCTGGCATCATCGAGTTTTCCCCAGAGATGAGCACTTATAGGCAAAGTGGTTTTACTCACTGAAAGAGCTTCATCTTGTTCTATGGTACATACTGTACATTAGTGTACATACTGTACATACTGTATGAGATATCTGAACTCGACTCATTATGATCCTGTTGGAGGACCTGAATACATATGCATGAAGGTATAGATTTGGAGACAGCATAGATATACTAAGTCTCCCTGCACACAGCCTTTCCATTTTCACCCTAACATTGACGTGGTCGTGCTGGAAACAGCTGCTCTAGGCCTCGTTACAGTACTGGATACATGACAGATGACAGCATGATGGCATGTAAACGTTTACTATTTTCTTTAAAGCATGATTATTAAATCAGACTTATGTGATTAAATCACATAAGTCTTCATTTTATCATTTTGGGGTGTGTATCTGTATGTGTGTGTGTGTGTATGTGTGTGTGTGTGTGTGTAGCAACATCACAGCTATGAGGCTTCCTGGGCCAGCTTCCTGCCTAAGCTACTCTTTAACTTGGCGTGGATGTTTCAGCGACCTGTTGCTGGAATGACTCTGCATAGCAGCTGGGACGTTCCTGGGATGATGATGTCTCTGCATCACCATCTGCATCATTATTAATATAATTGTTGTTTTTATTATTGAACAAAATCAGTCAAAGTAAACAGAAAATAAGCCATTTTCTTGGCAAAATAAGTCAAAATATCCTAAAAAGGAAATGTTTATTTTGACAAAATAATTAAAAGTATCCTACAAATAAGCAGTCAGTTTGACAAATGTCAAAATATCCAATAAATAAGAGATTATTTTGATAACATAAGGCACAAATATTGAGAAATTAGTAGTTTATTTTCACAAAATAATTAAAAGTAAGATGAAAATAGGCAATTATTTTGACATAACATGTCTGTGGCTGCTCCTGCATGCATGTCTTTTTAGCACTGAACTTTACTCTCAGGTCTTGGGACACAAAAAGGGTCTCAATCTCACACAGTGTTATCAGGAAGCTGTTAAATAAACCATGCAGCTGGCCCAGAGTGAACGGCACAGAGCACAACAGCGGCCTCCAACAGCTCCATATAAGAGAAGCTAATAAAACACACGAGAGTCCAGCAGACCTGAGTGTATGAGTGTGTGAGTTCATATGTTTTGGATTTTGCCACTGGGTATTAACTGTGGGTCTGTGATTACAGAGCATTACTGCAGTATACGGTGTGTAGCGCTGGAGTATGGCCTGTCTAAACTTGAATGAGTGAAGTGAATTGGGATTTGTTTGTTGCTTAGAGCAAGAATCAATGGCACTCAGTTGCAGGTTAACGCAACAGCAGATATACTTCGGTGAAGTTATCTGGATGAAGTCATTCAGAGTGGCTCGCTGTGAAATGCAGCCGGAGTTGTTCACAGTGGTGCTGATGGAAACCAGACCACTGTAAAGATCATCTTAATCAACAGAGAACATCTAAAATCTCGCTAATCAAAGCCATTCATATTTCATGTGCAGAAACATACTGACTAATGTCTTCACGGTGTTGATGGTAGAGACCAGGAGTCACCATATTTGCAACACAATTACAGCCACTGCTATTATAGCGAGTTCAAATCCTCGTCTGGAGTCTGAGAGAGCACAATTTTGGCCATGCTCTTGTTGGGTGGGTAGATGGTGCACTCTCTCCTTATCACTCTTAAGTGATGTTGGCTGTCAAAGGCGTCTCTTAGCTTGTGTAGTGGAGCTGGGGACCCGGTGCTTTCCTCAGAGCAATGCCGCATCGGCAGCAGTTTTAAAAGAGGTGGTGGCTGGCTTTGAATGAACTGGAGGAGCCCTTGCCCTCCTAGTGTTGGGAGCATTGCTAGTGCTAGGGGGTGCTACAAAAGGGTGGGTTAATTGGCAGTATGAAAGGGAAAAAGTCGACCCTAAAAATTAAGGTCAGACAAATTAGAGGGGTTGCCTTCACCCGAAAAAGGACAGGGGACCTGGATGTGCTGCTCTCAACTAGATATATTATGCTGTATATAAAATTTAGCATCAGAGATTCTTATGTCTCTATTATTATACAATGTAAATGACAAGTGTGGCAGCCAGGAAGGAAGCAATGCTACCGTAAAATTCTGTGCTGAATAAAGTAAACAAACTGTAATACAAAAATGTACCGACTTTATATATTTCATTTACATGGAAATTATGTGCACATTTGAATCAGTTCAGTTCAGTGCAATTCATTTTTCAGTATGTTATCCCCCTCTAGCTCTCACTGATTGTTCCCTGGAGTGTGTGTTTGTTGTCTCAGTGCGTGCAATGGGGAAGCGTGCCCCCCTATGGAGAAGCAATCAAATAATCAGTAAAATCATCCACACTTGAACCTCTAAGAAACCCCCCCTCCATCTCCAACCACACCACAGCCCACCCAGCCCCCAATCTGATTCACCTCTGGCCAGGCCAGCGCACACCCTGGCTGGGATCGATCTCAGCCTGTCCCCTGCCAACCGCGCCGGTGACGGAGGTGAACACAAACAGCGGGGGCTCAATCAATGTGAGGCATTTAGCTGCAAATATGTCAGCCAGGCTGGAGCATTTAGTCTGGGAAGAGTGCATGTGCGTGTGTTTATGCAAGTGTGTTTGCTGGGAGAGTCGAAGTCACCGCTGTCGCTGATTCAACGGCGCTAATACATAGTCTAAACCCGTTGCTGCTCCACGCCCCAACTGGCTGAGGCAAATTCAATGCTTATTTACAGCCCTGTCACAAAGAGACCTTGACAAATACAGCTTTTACAAAGAGGGAGAGTATTCAGAGAAATCTCCGCTCGAAATGTAGCATTATTCAGAGATGGGAGAAAGCTTTACAGCATCTTTACGGCACTGTGAATAGAAACAGTACAAACAGGGTTGTAACCACAGTAATGCACACCTGCTTTTATGGACTAATACAGTCATTCTTCAGGGCTGCAGGTACAGTGTGCTTACCCACACCTCATGAACTAGTATGCATATATTCATATTCGCACTGATTAGCTAGGACTCCCTCAATGACGCAAGGCTACCAGTGCTAGATTCAGCCATGTCTTGTTCCTAAATTCAGCCATGTCTCTCCACTGCTGCGTTCTCTTCACTGGCTTCCTGTAGCTGCTGCCCGCATCAGATTCAAAACCCTGACTCTGGCCTACAAAGCCAAGAACGGACCAGCCCCTCCGTACTTGATGGCAATGAGAGGGCACCAAGAGCCCTTCCAGCTTCAAGTACGGCTCGGCTCAACCCGCCATCCCTCAAAATCCGCGGAAGACGAGCGTCCAGACTTTTTTCTGTCCTGCACCGAAGTGGTGGAACGAACTTCAGATGCCGCTTCTGTATCTCTCAGCTTGTCCAAGAATGCATGTGTAAAGCACTCAAAGCATGAGCAAGAAATACCAATTTTCACATAGTGCTGCTTTACCACAGTGCTACGAACTCTTCAAATACTAATTAGGCAAAGCTTTAACTGGCATCGTAAATAACTACAGTACAATACAGTATATGAAGGATCTCATGATATGAGTCAGTGTTTTTATATAGTTTAACACTTCAAATTAGGCCCAAGCAAAACACATTACATCTGACCTCTGCATGTGCCACATGATACAAACTACCAGTTAAAAGGGACCAATATGTCCAGATTGAGCCTAACCTTCACCTGCTGTGTCACCCATGAGACTCAATCTTACACATTTTCTGTAATGCTATTTGGTGACCATAAAGAAAAGCTACAACACTGCAAACGTAGTGTTTTGACTGCACTTGAATGCTTCTTGCCTTCTTTTCTGAGTCTATTGTATCCAATAGTGAACCCCATTTACAGTTGGTTCAATAAACACCAATTGAGTTTTTTTTCCCCTTGTTTTTTTTTACCAACCTTATCTCGAGATTCCTCTCTTTCTTCCTGCACGCTACCTCAAAACCACTCTCCGTCTATCTCTCGGCTTTTCCTCGCTGTGCTCCTGCAATAGGCCTGGCTCATTGATTGAGTTCCACTGGCAGTCTCTGGTAATAACTCACACACAATAAGTGCTCTGCCTGTGTCCGATGGCCTGGCCGAACGAAGCCGACAGCCTGCAAATGGAGCTCATCTGCCTCCCCGCTAAGACAGACAGTGCCGGCCTACTGTCTAACACACAGACACACATATACACGCGCACACATAGACACATGCAAGACGACAGCAGAGTTTTACAGCATGATTAACAAGCGCAGTCATACCCTGGGGCTCATAGCTACATGCACAGATGTCCCAAAATGCAACTACAGTAAACACATATATACACAATGTATGCTGGGATAGTGCATGAGTTACATACACACACATAATCACCCATAGCATTAATACCACCTGCATAATATTGAGTGGGACCCTCTTGTGCCTTCACAATGGATCTGACCTGTCGAGACATGGACTCCACAAGAGCTCTGAAGGTGTCCTGTGGTATCTGGCACCAAGACGTCAGCAGCAGATCCGTTAAGTCCTGTAAGTTGTGAGGTGGGACCTCCATGAATGGTATCAATGAGCCTTAGATACCCATGATCCTGCCGCTGGTTCATCACTTGTCTGTCTTTGAGGCACTTTTGGTAGGTACTGACCACTGCATATTGGCCTGTGCAAATGTTTGACAGAGTCCAGACTTATTTATACCCCCTTCGACAGATTGCTAATTCTTTTCGTAGCAGCTAAAAGTCTTTCAGATCTTGTTCTTGGATTTTTTTTTTCACTTTTCTTTGCAGGAGGCCTCCAGTTCTGAGATATCCCTGTTCTCATCTTGCTGCACAGCTTGTTTGAGGTCTAGCCACAAATTGTCTATGACGTTTAGGTCAATGGACTGTAAGCACAATTCTAAAAGCTTCAGTTTGTGTCTCTTCTGATAATCCACAGTGGTCCTGAGGTATGTTTTGGACTCTTAAACCAGAAGCCATCCTCGTTTTATCCTCAGCCTTTTAACTGAAGATTATAAACCCATAGGCATTAATATAGATTGCTTTCACCCTTTGCAGCTCTAACAGCAATAGGTTTGGAGCTCTCCAGTTATTGAGTCAGCAGAGAGTTGGAGACTTTTCTGTACTGTGCTCTGAGCTCAGTACTTTACATGGTCTGACACTTGGTGGCTGAGTTGCTGTGGTTCCTAAATGCTTCCACTCTTTTTCAGTAACACCACTCACAGCTGATGGTAGAATATCTAGGAAATTTCACCAGCTGACTTGCTGTTGCAGCGATGGCTCCTATTACAGTCCCACGCTGGAATTCAGTGAGTTCTTTAGAAGCATTTATTCTTTCACTAATGCGTGTAAAGGCAGACTGCATGACTAGGTGTTTGGGTTTATATGCCTGTGTGTCATGGTTTGTCACAAGACAAAAGCAGACGTACTCGCAGGATAATTGTTTTAATACAAGACAAGAAAACAGAAACCAAACAAGCACAAAGTTTAGCTAAATAAAGAACATCAGACTCACATAAACATGCCAAATCTACAAACTGTGAACTGGCATGAACCCAGGACCAGGACCAGGACCAGGACCAGGACCAGGACCAGGACCAGGACTAGGACTAGGACTAGGACTAGGACCATTAGCTCATACACATGCACAAGACCAGACAAGGGATGACTGAAATAAAGGGGTACTTATACAAAAGCTAACAAGAGACTCACGAGGAAAACCTGTGACTAACAAGGGGGCGTGGCTACAAAGGAGACACTGGTGGAACACTAATAGACAGGCGTGGCTAGAGCAGACAAGACACAAACAGAGCCATGTGCTTGGGAGCACATGGCAAAACCAAACAAAGGCAGACATGACAACAGGGGAGGTCATGACACTGTGGCAATGGGACTGAATGAGGTGTGTCCCAATACTTTTGTCCAGAGTGTATTTAGCTTCAAACATTGTTTAAGCAGGTATTGGACGAGGACAGCAGTTCACCTGTATTTCTCCCGTTAGCCAATCAGAGCAATATATATATATATATATATATATATATATATATATATATATATATATATATATATATATATATATTGTGTTATGTTTTTTGATGTTGCTGTATTTATATTAGAGATGTAGCAAATATAAATTTTCTTATTGTTTAATAAAAATTTCATTTGTGGTCTCTAAACCTAGACGAGACTTGAATACTACAGTTATTAGTGGGGCAGGGATTTGGAACTGGGTTTGAACAATATAATTACATTTGATAATTTAAATATTATATTATTTGTTGTAATAATTAGTTATTTAATATTAATATTAGTAATTAGTAATTAATATCTATTTTTTATTATTAAAATAATTTATTTATATGCCCCATTCTAGCTCCTTCGACTCATGTGAAGCCAGCCATTGGCTCTTTTTGAACTGCCCCAGATGCAACATCGCTAGGCAGCCAGCGCACTCAGAGGAAAGCACAGCTCAGCACGCCTCAGCTTCAACACAACAGCCAACAGACGCCTGTGCTGACCAACACTGACCCACCCCTGAGAGGCCAAGGCCAACTGTGCTCTCTCAGACTCCGGCTGCTGATGTTGCATATCTGATTTGAGTGAGCTGCACATCCCTGCTCGGAATAACTGTTTCCTGGAGGAATTCAGCAATTTCCTAAATGTAAAAAGAAATAGGGCTTAAAAGGATAAAAAAGGATAAAGGTGCACGTATTCGTCACTGTACAGTGTGGACTGTACAGCGAAATGTGTCCTCCGCATTTAACCCATCTGGTAGTGAACACACACTCACACACACACACGTGTTAGGGGCAGTGAGTACACACACACACCCAGAGCGGTGGGCAGCCAACTCCAGCGCCCGGGGAGCAGAGAGGGTAAAGGGCCTTGCTCAAGGGCCCAACAGTGGCAGCTTGCCGAGCCCGGGAATCGAACCCACAACCCTGTTATCAATATCCCGGCGCTCTAACCGCTGAGCCACCACTGCCCCTCCCTATGCACAAGGAAATGGGGTGAAATTCTTGCCTGTGGTAATTGACCATATGCTACAGACAAGAGGGAAAGAAATTAGGTTGGAAAATGCTGGGCTTTCGCTTTAGATTGGTTCATATGTGTGTGAGCCTGTAAAGCAGGAGTGTGTGATGTTTACAGGCTGAGGCAGTGAGAGGCTAGCTTCAGCGAGCTGTGGATGTCTGCGGAGGCAACAGTAATCAGCTAAATGCGATTTCTGCCCACACCCAGCCAACCAGAGCTGTAGCCTGTTACTGAGTGCAATTGAATCGGGCAAAACCAATAAAAGTAAAAAAAAAAAAAAAAAGAGAGAGAGGAAGGGAAGAAGTGAGAGAGAGAGAGAGAGAGAGAGAGAGAGAGAGAGAGAGAGAGAGAGAGAGAGAATGAAAGAAGGTGGATGAGGCATAAAGAGAGTGTAATGCATTGCCCAGTTAAAGCAATTGGATCTATAACACCCTTATGGGCTTATTTGGAAATATTTCACTCATGCAATTAAAAATGGCTCGAAGTGACAGAAAATAGAGAAGGTGGCATAAAACACACAGGGGGAGGTTGGAAAAAAGAGAGAGAAGGAGAGAGAGAGGCTGTTCTCGGCCTGTGCTCCCTGTGACTCACACAGTTAGCTGCTTGCTTCACACCCAGTTTGCAAACCCAGGAATAGCAGCATTTTCCCTGCGTCTCCGGACAGCCATCACACATTGCGCTCACACATCCACTGTTACCAGCAGACCCACTGCTTTTTTTTTTTTCTCTCCCTCCATTCTCTCGCTCTCACTCTCCCGCTCACACCCTCTCTCTTTCTCCTTCCCTCGTTTCCTCACGCCGAGTCGTTTCTCTGGGTAGTCCTGTCTTCTTGTGCTCACGAAGTGCGAAAATGAGTGTATTCAACAAACAACAGAATCGTGCTGCCCTGCTTTCTTCTTCTTCATCTCATTTAGAAATGAGGTGGAAGTGAAATACAGGCTTTTAATGAAACATTTATGAAGCTAGATCTTTTTCAAAAACTGCACAGCCTCAAAAAAAGTCAAATGATGCTATAGACCATATCGATTTTACAGAGAACCTTTCACACGGTCATGGTGGCTTTGTTTTGAATCACTGTCCTGTTGTAAAAGCCATCCTCTTTCAGCTTCAGCTTGTTCACAGATGGGTTGACATTGGCATCCAGGATTTTCTGGTATTCTGTGGAATCATCCCTGAGTCTTCCCTGTGTTCCACCTGTGCAATGTAGCCAATGCCACTGGCAGCAAGACAACCACCACCATCATGCTTCACAGTTGGCAAGGTGTTCTTTTCATGAAATGCCATCTTTAATTTTTTTTACTCATCACAACTCATTTGGCTTCTCTAGACATCAATGACCTGTTTTTCTCTCAGTAGCCAATCAGTGTGCATATTATCTAAAACTGCCTCAAAAAGCCTTCTTTCAAGCCACTGACACTTTACACTAAAAGCTCAGATTTTAACGACAGGTCTTCTGTATATATCATATGATGCACTTATTGATGATAAATTCAAGATCTATTTTTTATTATTTATTATCTAGGGAGATCTAAACCTTCTTACAAGCCATATATTTCACTGACACTTTAGGTTAAAAGCTCAGATTTTTACGACAGGCCTTCTGTTACTAATCACAATGCAAAAACTACTAAAGGTTATTTGGTAACAGTTTAGCATAATATGCAGAGTCCCACAGGGTTCTATTTTAAGGTCCATAAAACTGATGTTCATAATGAGAGTACTGCATTTATGAGGGTGAAGAACTCAATTGTGGGCCTGTGAACAGGGTTTAAGGAGTTAAACAGGTGGGTGTTCTTATTGTTGATGTTATTATTTAGATTCTATGATGTATTTAAGATAAGATAAGATAAGATAGTCCTTTATTAGTCCCGCAGTGGGGAAATTCCCATTTATCCCATTTATTGATGCTAATTTCAAGATCTATTTTTGTAATTAATTATCTAGGGAGATCTAAACCTTCTTACAAGCCACATGTCTCACTGATGCTTTACAGGCATTTTTAAACACAGTAATTAACAGGACAGTTGGCTGCTGATGTTAAACTCAAAACATTATCAGTTCATTTACAAGAGCTAATAAAATTTTCACGTTTTTTTATCAGAAGCCTGTTGTTCTTGTTGTCTCTCTCTACAAAATGACCACAGAAGAGTACATGTCAGTGTGGTCCATACTAAGGTACACTATGAAAAAAAGTCAATCAGAGCCAGAGCCAAAACTCAAATTGTTGACTAGATTCATAGCCCTCAGCAGTACCAGACTGCGCCAGGAAAAAATGTGCTGAATGCATTTTACCGCTGCCCAACAAAAACTGCAAGAAGAGAAGAAAAAAAAGATTTTATTAAGTTATTTTGTAAATAAAATCTGATGTTTTTTGTATTAAATGATAAACATATCCTTGAAAAACATTTGTCTACTTTCTAAAGAAAAATAAGCTTTTTTATATAAGAATTCTAATGCAATGCTATTTTTTTATTAATTCAAAAATCCAAACACTTAAATACTCTGAAGCACTGTCAATAGCTTTACCACTCCAAGTGTTTACTGTTGCATTATTAATCCATGAATCCAAGTCAGATCCATGAAATCTGGAAAGCAACATACATTTAGTCTTCCCTGCTTTCAAAACTAGTTTGAGTAGTAACGTTTCTGTAATATATTAAACTTTTTTCTGTAAATGTTCTATTGCTACAGTTACAGACGAAGCAAGACAGGATCATCTGCATAAACACAAATTTTCAATAGCCAGTGTGTTTTATTGCCAACTTCGTTCACATAAACGGTAATGGTCCAAGGAGAGAGCCCTGTGGAACCCCTAATAACAATTTCTAGGAACTGTTATTGTTATTCATAAGCAACAATGCTTTGAGTGCCGACTGAGAGCCTGCCAATCAAAGCCAAATGAAAGCAGCCTTTGTAATTCATGGTCAACTGCATCAAACGCTTTTGATGGGTTTATGAAAGGAGTGAGACAATGCAATTAATTTGCAATGGACGTCCAATATCTTTTGAATGATGCGTTTTACTATACAGTTGAAATTTAATGTATTTATTTATTTATTTGTTTATCTGGATCCACCAGCAGAGCTCTGTTGCCTGTACTGTAGAGGACATGCTGTTATCAGGACTCTTTTACTGTATTATTGGGACTTCTGTTGGGTCAATGAGAAGAATGAAGAAGTGGGTTTCGGGCCACGATGTGCTCGTAAGCTCTCCTTAGCATGGCCTAATGCATGTCTGTCCTACATGGTGAACAATTTCATCCACCTACCTATTTCTTCTCAGTCACGTTTTCCGAGTCTTTAAGACACTTAAAGAGTCTTTGATGTCTGACATGAGACAAGAACCTGTTAGTGCTCATCTTCAAGCTGTTGAAACAGCCAGAGTGAAGCCCTTCATGGTCCTCAGAGCTCCCTTTTCTTTCCTTTATTTAGTCATTAGTATTATGTTTTGATATGCTTTGATCCTACAGAAAGACTTATTACACACCAAGGTGTTACTCAGTCACTACAGGGACTTCTGTACAAACTGGTGGGGCTATTTCCTGGTAATAAAAGTTTGTAATAATACTTTCGGCCTGCCGGGGGGAGCCGCATGCTGTTTTAGAGGTTAAAGGCCAATACCTAGCCTTAGTTAGGCTTTTACTTGTGAGCTCTGTATTAATGTGCTCTGAAATTCAAATGTGAACACACAGAGAACAATAGTATACACAGTATACATAGACTATACCAGGACATTTCTATACAGTGTGCTTTACAGTATATTGTGTAGCCACAGCAGTGTAAACATGTGTGAGATGAGTAATGGTGCAGTAATGCAGTAACTGTAGGATAAGAGTGATAATATCTATCAGTACTATCTATGACCTGTAGCTGATGATGGTGATCAACAGCAGATGCTGTTGAGGAAGGTGATGGCCTGAGGGTAAAAACTGTTCTTGTGTCTGACAGTCTTAGTGGACATAGTTCTGTAGCGTTTGCCAGACGGAAGCAGCTGAAAGAGGTTGTGATCAGGGTGCGAGGAGTCCGTAATGATTTTCTCTGCCCGTTTTTTGGTCCTGAATGAAGGGCAGAGAAGCACTGATGATTCTCTCAGCTGTCCTATTTAAATGTGCTTTAGAAATAGATGGGTTAATCAGCTTAGTGTGTGCAGATCACAAGAAGATAGCTGATGACCAATAGTGGCTTTCATTTGTTGAGAAACCTTGTTAAGCCAGTGACACTCTCCAGGGTGCAGTAGCCAATGTCTCACATACGACCATAATGAGAAGACACTGGTTTTAAATCTTTACAAGACTTTACAAGAGGAACCCCCTGTTAAACTTCAGGAACAGAAAGGCAAAGTTGGCTTAAAAGTAGGGGTGTGCTGATCGGTACTGGCTCGATACTGGCGCAAATCACTGGATCGGATATCGAAAGATAAATGTTACATGATCCGATATGATCCATTAGCTAACAATTACATAAATGCTTAACCCCTAGAATCCAACAACATGGTTCAAGCCTCCATGCCAGTATTCTAAGCTTCATAGCTCATAACTCACTGTATATACATATCATAACAATCAGCAGGACTTACACTTAAATGGACAAAAGTATTGGGACATCTGCTTATTCATTGTTTCTTCTGAACTCTTAAGTGAAGCTATTAAAAAGTAATCCTGCTTTTGCTGGAGTAACTGTCTCTTCTGTCCAGGGAAGAAGGCTTTCTACTACATTTTGGAGAAGCATTGCTGTGAGGATTGGATTGCATTCAGCGACAAGAGCGTTAACAAGGTCAGGATGTTGGATCATCGCCACTCTACCTCATCCCCCAACTCCCCAACTCATCATTACAGAGAACACAGTTCCACTGCTCCACAGCTCAATACTGCAGGGCTTTATACCCCTCTAGCCTACACCTGGCATTAGGCATGATGCCAATGGGTTCAGGTTTATCTGCTCCAGTGAGAGCAATATTACTATTGCCCATACTTCTCCACAAGGACTAAACAAACTGTGTGTGTCCTTTTGCACATGTGTGCCAGCAATGGGTTCAACCTAAAATAGCTGAATGCAGTCATTAGAAGGGGTGTCCACAAACATTTGGACATGTAGTGTATGCCTGCTAGATGCAGCTCAATGCCTCAAAACTGGATGAAATTCCCCTTGCTAAAGGACAAAGATCAATAACACCCACTAAAACAATGTTTCCTGTGTTTCCCAGCAAAAAAAAACAAAAAACTGTCAACCGCCCTGAATCCAACTGAGCATGCATTTCATTTACTGAAGGCCGACGACTGAAGCAAATTGAAGGCAGAAAGTATGGAAAACACCCTGGAACTGAAACAAGTTTCATTACAGGCCAGGCAGAGCATCATCAGAGAAGACGCCCGGTGTCCGCTCACATCTCTGGTCGCCTGAGATGATGATATACTGTGCAAAACGAACTTCCCCTGGACGTCTGAACGGCAGAGTCCCTCACTGTCTTCAAATGCAGACTGCAAAAGACCCTCCTATTCCAAGAGTACTTGGGTGAAGTGGAGTAGTGCTGAGTATCTAGTATCTAAACTAGATCGCAGTCCATACGAACTAGCTAAGGGTATTTTATGGGGAGTAAACAGTAAAGCACTTCTGTAAGTCGCTCTGTAAGTCAGCCATGTCTCTCCACTGCTGTGTTCTCTTCACTGGCTTCCTGTAGCTGCTGCCCCCATCAGATTCAAAACCCTGACGCTGGCCTACAAAGCCAAGAACGGACCAGCCCCTCCATACTTGATGGCAATGGTCAAAAGCCGATCCGCACCAAGAGCCCTTCCAGCTTCGAGTACAGCTTGGCTCGACCCGCCATCCCTCAAAATGCGCGGAAGACAAGCGTCCAGGCTTTTTTCTGTCCTGCACCGAAGTGGTGGAACGAGCTTCCCCTGGGTATCCGAACGGCAGAGTCGCTCGCTGCCTTCAAACGCAGACTGAAGACCCACCTCTTCCGAGAATACTTGGACGAATAGCAGAGTACTATGGTCTCCTTACTGACTTGTGCTTAGTAATTACTAAAGCGTAGAGGTATCTTTGAACTATTAGTCTATTCTAACTAGCTGAGGTTTTTCTTGGGTAAAGTCGCTTAGGATAAGAGCGTCTGCTAAATGCCTTAAATGTAGATGTACATACAGATAAATGGCCTTAAAGTTGAAAGCACTGTTAATTAATTCATACATTCATAAAGAACCAAAATACCACCCCAAATATTTCTGCACTGGATAAAAAAAACAGACATAACAACAAAACACTGCTCAAAAACAGCTGGAGACGCATGGGCCTTGTATTCTAATAAGCATGCTTGATTAGTAGCCCTCTGTTTAAGAGACATGCTACATCACTCAAGCAGAACTGTTCTTTGTACTTGCCCGGGAATATCCACCCTAAACATGCACATTTAACTTAGCTGTCAGATAACCCACGTTCCCAGATGGTAACGGGATGATAGATAGGAACGTTTTGTAATAGGATGAAAAAGAAACGTCTGTCTTAAAAATAAAGGTGTTGAAGGTACAAAGGTATAGTCTTCTATACAGTACTGAAAAAGGGTTCTCTTGGCTCATAGCAATAGTGGAACCTATGTAGAACCATTTAAGAACCGTTTTATAAAACGAGATATATCCATATGGGTCTATGAGCTGCAAGGGTTCTATAAGGAACCACTGGTTTTACTAAAGAACGCTTGAAGAACACTTTGTTTAAGAAGGTCAAAGAACCACTTTTGGTTCCCAAAATATTCAACAGATGGTTCTTTATAGAACTATTTTTGTAAACAAGACATGCAAGTGTGAAGAATGGCTCAAAAGTTCTAGAGGATCTAGAACAGTATGCAATGGTTCTTAAAAACGTTCACGTCACACTCACTCAAGTCACACTCACAAATACATTATATGGACAAAAGTATTGGGACACCTCATGATTAATAAGAGCTTACCCTGCTTTTGTTGGAGTAACAGGGAGGAAGGCTTTCTACTAGATTTTGGAGGAGCATTGCTGTGAGGATTTGATTGCAGTCAGTGACAGGAGCGGGGTCAGGATGTTGGATGAGCACCACCTCACCTCATCCGAAAAAAGTATTGGATGGAGTGCCAACCATCATTTCAGAGAACACTGGAGAGAACACTCCACTGCTCCACAGCTCAACTCAGCTGGGGGGCTTTATACCCCACTAGCCCATGTCTGGCGTTTCATATTTATGGACCTTTTTATGGATTTATCAACTCTAGAGTTGATAAATACTACTGTTTTGTCAGTACTTCTCTACAAGGACTAGACGAGTGCTGTACGTGTGTGCATTTGCATGCCTTTGTCAGTAACATCTGGACGTATTGTGTGTCTTTTTAAGGCTCTTTCTATGGCATAATTTAAAGTGCTCTGTCTGTATAAGCCTAGGAAGATGCTACTTTCTTCAATGGCATTTTTAATGTTATGTTAGCATCAGGCTAAGAAATTGGGGCTGTTCTCCGCTGCTTGTGATGGTTGCTCAGGATAAAAAAATAAAAAAAGTTACTCATATGGTTCAACTGTTTTCTGAAATAGTTTTGGATGGAGACCTGCGGCAGGGGCAATCAACACCAAAGTGAGCCATGAGGTAAAGTCAACATGAGTTACACCCCAGAACAGGCCAGAACTACTTTACACCAACAGGGGAGAAGTTCTGCTGAAGTAAATGTAGACCTTCTCCAATTATTTGTAGGGGAACACCTACGTACTGTGTGTCTAAAGACCAGCATTAACCTAATTAGAAAGCAATCACGGATTGAGCCGCCCTGGGGCTTCATGTCAAATAGCAACCGGAGGCCTGTAAGCCCTGCACTGAGGAAGCAGAGCAGCCACCTGAACCTGGAGCTCCTTCATTACGAATTCTTTCATTGTGTCTTTAAATAAAGCCCTTGCAAACCACCTCATCTACGAAGCCCTCAAGTTGCTCCAGGGAGTCCAAGCACTGACTCAGGCTTCTCCACAACCAGTCACACAGTATCACAGAGAACACGGCATTCAGGTATGTAGATCAGACCTGCCAGAAAGTCTGCTGTGCTGCAGGAGATCCACCGAACCCAGTGGAGAATTTGCTGAGTTTAGCTGGAACTCCAGCTCTTAAGGAGCTCCTGAATATTAGATGCAGGTGTGCCAGATCAGAGCTGGAACTAAACGCAGTAGAAGAGCAGGACTGTGGACGGCTGTTGCGGACGATGTCCTTTTTGGCACTTCATGCAACGTGTGTGTGTGTGTGTGTATGTGTATGTGTGTGTGTGTCATTTCCCATGTGTCTGTGTGTCCTGTTGGTGTCAGTGTGATTGCTGCCCACTGAGATGCTTCCCCAATTATGCCCTTGTGCCCGACAAGCCTGTACAGTGCACTCTGGGTCTCTCCCCAGGAATGGCCATTAATAATGTATCCCTCTCTCTCTCTCTCTCTCTCTCTCTCTCTCTCTTCTCAGAGATAACTTCTGTACTCTGCGCTTTCTCCTCGTTCTCTCTGAGTTTCTGCTTTATGCTCACTCATTCTCTCTCTCTCTCTCTCTCTCTCTCTCTCTCTGTAATAGTTCATCTTGCTCTCTCTTCACTAGTCCACCTTTGTGGCTCTAGTGGCTCTAGGCTCTCTCTCTCCATCTCACTCTCTCTCCCTCTCTCTCTCTCTCGTTCTCTCCTAATCTCTGTCTTTTACATCTCTTTTGTGCTCCAGTGGTCTCTCTCTCCTCTTGCCTACTTCTACCTCCACCTTTGTACCTGGCAGGTTTGGATTCTCTTCTTCCAGTGGTCCCTCTCTCCTCAAGCACTCATTCTCTCTCTCTCTCTCATTTTCTCTCTCTCTCTCTCTCTCTCATTGTCTCTCTCTCTCTCTCTCTCTCTCTCATTTATTTATTTCTCTATTAAAGTGCTGATTCTGATGCCTGAGCCGACCTGAAGTGACCCATAAGCTGTAGCTTAATTGGGTTGCAACTAAAAAAAAAAAAGAAAAAAGAGCCTCTCTCTCTTTTGCTGAATTTACCTATTACCTAGTGTTCTGGTTGTGACCGCTGTTTTTATGTGGGTAATATCTGATTAAAGGCTTTCAAAAGTTGTTCCTCTCTCTCTCTCTCTCTCTCTCTCTCTCTCTCTCTCTCTCTCTCTCTCGGACTGCTTTGTTCTATTCCTCCCCCTGTCTCTTTCTCCTCTAGCCTACTTTCTGCTTTATGCTCCTCATTCTTTCTCTCTCACTTTCTTTTCTCTCGTCCACCTTCATGCGTTGCACTTTTCATTGTCTTCTACTCTCTCTCTCTCTCTCTCTCTCTCTCTCTCTCTCTCTCTCTCTCTCCCCCGCTTTCTAATCTCTCCTTCTCACATGTTGTGTCCATTCAAATTCTCATCAGTTGAGTTTTGTGCTGTAGGAGTGTCTGGTTCATGGGCTCTGCTGGTCCGAGGCTGTTATTATAGTGTGCAGTGTACACACACACACACACACATACACACAGAGACACACACATGTAAATAAGCATGCATGTGTGTGTAACCAATCAATTATTTTCAATGCTCTCACAGCTGGCTGGGGGAAGAGAACAGCCTATGTTGCTTGACGCAGTGCAGGGACTAGCAACATCGGCTCCATTGCTCATTACTGAGCTTCTTCTGCTACTACAATACACACACACACACACACACACACACACATACTCGCACACTCCTGACTTCAGCGACCTGTTAAAAAGAGCGTCAGCATTGCGCCTGTAAGGCATACTCCCCATCAAACACTAAATCAGCCTTATCAGCTTCACACTGAAATAAACTAGCTAGCACACACACACACACACACACAAATACAGATGTGGCAAAGAGACAGAGAGAGAGTGTGCGTGTATGTGTGTGTGTGTGGGGGGGGGGCAGAAAAGGGAAAAGCAAAGTGCAAAGACAGAAAGAAAGTAAGTTGGGATGGTGGTGTGGGGGGGGGGTGTAAGAGAAGACAGAGACAGACACAGTCTCAAGAAAGTGAGGTAAAATTTCCCAACCATGGACATGTACACACACACACACACACACACACTGGCAGGAGTATGATCACACATTTTTATCACAGGCTCACAAATACACCTACACTCTGTACAAAGTCAGTTCTTTATGTACTTACTGTATAAACCCCTATTTTGGACAAAAATATTGGGACACCCGCTCAGTAAATAATGGTATTAAAAAATGAGTATCCTGTCTCTACTGTCCAGGAAAGACTTTCTATTAGATTCTGGAGCATTGCTGTAAAGATTTGATTGCATTCAGTGTCAAGAGCAGTAGTGAAGTGGGTGTTGAGTGATCACCATCCCACCTCATCCCCAACTCAACCCCTCCAACTCCTGGCATTAGGCAGCATGGTGCCAATAGGTTCATGTTTATCTGCTTTGGGGACGAGACAAACTGTGTGTGTGTGTGTGTGTGTGTCAGCAGTCAGTTAGATTAGAGTGCATTTATTAGTGGGGGTGTCCACAAACATTTGGAAATATAGTGTATATATGCAATATATATATATGGCACGTATATTTGCTGGCATGTCAACATTACATTAATACATTAGAGTAGGAGGCAGTTTGCTGAATGCTCCCTGGAGAGGAAGCCAAATGAGGCACGTGTGACCGGCCCTTTAAGAAGCCCATCCAGGCGTACTCTCGCTGTTAAGCTGTCAGACGCCGATCGATGACCCCCTAAGATGCCTTGCGCTCTGCCTTAATATTCGGTGGCATGGCCAATGCGCGACACACACACACACGCGCACACACCTGAGGTGCGTTCGGCTGAGTGCCTCTGATGAATAGTTTCATTAAAGGCAAAGATCAGAGCCCTAATCGAGGCTTCAGAAGCTACAATGAGCATAATTCTTCATTACCTCTAACCCAGGGCTAGGCACGACTCATCGCTTAAGCTCTGAGGGGAGGGTAAGTGTGAGTGTTTGTGTTTGTAACTGATTCTGCATAATGAATTTTTGCCCTGTGTTGTATATGTATAGCTAAACACCAGCTAAACAGATTTACAACAAAGACAAAATCAAGAACAGGGGTAGTACTGAGGTGCTGAAGTCTGTCAAAGGGCCTGAAAACCACAAATCAACACTTTCTGTGGTTGAAGGGACCTTTACGCTGAAACAGGGAAGATCATTTGTACAGGATAAGGCCCAGATGTTCAGATGATCAGGTTTATGCAATAGGCACCATAGAACCTAATAGCTATAGCTAATAGCATTAGCAGCGAGCTCTAGATGCAGCCAATTACAAAAGGCCCTTCATGCCATCATAGTTTTTGGTAGATTTGGACACATTACATTCCTAAATGGCTCTTTGAGAGTGTATTTTTCCAGAATAGAACCACAAGGATCACCAGGTTGGGCAACTTTACATCTTTAGAAGGTTTTCGAAAATGTAAAAATTATTCCTCGTACTCACACATCATCTGATTTACCAAAATAGTCCCTTAACTAACATCCACTGAAAGAAGTGGCTCTTCTAGGGCATCATTCCAAAGAACCATTTTTCCCACCTTCATTTTCCAGAGTTTATCTCCTCCAGCAGAACCATTCCAGTGTGGTTACAGCTAAACAATACCATATACGTCCAAACATCCAGTCCTCAAGTGAGAAAATCTGGATAGGTGGTTCATAACAAATATCTAGCACTGAATCATACAGACAGCAAAGCTTTACTTTACAGGGTAGATCAGCGGTTCTCTACCTTGGTCCTGGAGGACCCATTGACCTGCACATTTAAAAGTTTACTCTGCTCCCAAAACTCCTGATCCAGCTAATGAGCTCTTTAACAAGGCCTTCCTGAGTTAAGGCTAGTGTGTTAGAGCAGGAGATCAGAGGATCAAGGGGAAACTTATTTTTTAACTTGATATAAAACCTTTATATCAGCAGTGTCCAACCCTGGTCTGGGTGATCTACTACCCTACAGAGTGTAGTTCTAGGCAGTAGATCACCAGAACCACATTCGAGCACTTCAGCTTCAGTTAAGGTTCTTCATGCTTTAAAAAAGGTTCTACATGCTGACATATCTGATTTACAAAAGTGGTCCTGTGAAAAACACATATTGTGGGGTTCTGCAAGTAGTTATTCTAGGGCGAGCGCTTCAAAGAACCATTTCTGGACTGGTTTTTTAAGAGTGTACCACCTCAAGTATAACAATTCCAGCGTGAATAGAGCAAAATGACATAAGGGATGTCCAATGCTGGTCAGGGGTGAGCTACTACCCTGTGTAGTTTAGTCTTGGGTGTTTAGATTTGGGCAGCTATGCTTTATGGTTCATGAAAATCACTCACACATTTCATTTACAAAAGTACTTTTCAAAGGTTCTTAAAAAGTGATTCTTCTAGAGCCCGGGTCTTCCAAACTGGACCTTGAAGGTGTATATGTGCATCTGCACATCCGTGTCAGCAGTAGGTGGATCTTAAAGGGCGTAGAGTGTATCTGACACTGAATGATTATGCAATGCAATGCATTTGCTTAAAGGAAAAGTACGTAAGAACGAGCAGTGCCATAGTCTGAATCCCATTCTTGATTGATGGAACCTTCACAATGAAGAAACAGTCTGTGAAGGACACTAACTAAACAGTCCATAGATCAGATGCCTTTCTATCCAAGAGCAGAAGGCTGAATAACGCTGCATACACCGAATACATTCAGTAGAAAGTAACGTATAGATTAGCAAGGTCCCAGTAGAATAAACAGCAGATTTTCATCATCTCAGCTCATTCTATAGCACCTTGGACCTCCACTTCATCTGAATAGAGATAACATTTTCCGGCAGCAAACACAAGCCCGTTTGAGCTGAGCCCAAGCCATCGCCTGACAGCTCCGAGCATCCGGCACCTCCGACTCCGCTGGGGATGAGTGCAAATTGCTGCCGTGTTCGGGGTGCGAACTAAGAAACACCTGCTCACCTCTACTGAGAGTGGAGTCTTCTTCTAGCCAAAGCACTTATTGTAAGCAAATCTTCAACATTTTGACAATCTAACCCCCACTGGAAGCGACGCCGCTACCCCCTCAGTTTAACCGTGCGAGAGAGAGAGGAGCACGACTGTTCCTCAGTTTCATGGGAGCTATGAATAAATTATCGTGGCAAAACAGCTCTATTTCCGCTGGGAACTGAGTGAACCGTGTTGTCTCCTGGCCTATATATCATGAATTTCTGATAGCCACCGTAGCACCTGTGTTCCAGGCTGCGGAGAAGAAAATAGAATGTAGTGTTTCATCGTTGAGAGCAGTTCCTTTGGAGAAGTCCCCTGTAAATCCACAGACAATAACCAGCTGCTGTAGCCTCATCATTTTCAGGCAATTTGGGGACTCTACAGGATAACGGGCAATGGGTTTTAAACTGAGAATAAAGCCAACTGGCCGTGGATTCGAGGTTATTAAGGAAGCAACAAAAAAAGCCACTGCTACATTATACACCGATCAGACAATTAATTAAATCCACCTCTTTGTTTCTACACTCAATGTCCATTATATCAGCTCCACTGACCAAATAGGAGCACTCTGTAGTTCTATAAGTCCAGACTGTTTGTTGGCCTCCTTTCGTCCTGTTCTCTCTTCAATGCTCAGAAAACGGTAGGTCATGCTCAGTACTGTAGTCACACTAACATGAGGGTGGTGGTGTGTTAGTAGTGTGTGTTGCGCTGCTGGTTCGAGTGAATCAGACACAGCAGTGCTGCTGCTGGAGTGTTTAAACACCTCAGAGTCACCGCTGGACTGAGAACAATCCACCAACCAGAAATATCCAGCCAACAGCGTCCTGTGAGCAGCAGCGTCCTGTGAGTCTAGAGGATGACCACCAACACCACAGATACAGCGCCTCTGTCTCTGACTTTACCTTCATCTACAAGATGTACCAACTATGGAGGAGTGTCTAATAGAGCGGACAGTGAGTGGAACCAGTGTTTAAACACTCCAGCAGCACTGCTGTGTCTGATCACTATTCACTAACTAACACACCACCACCCTGTCAGTCAGTGTCACTGCAGTGCTGAGAATGACCTACCACCCAAATACTACCTGCTCTGTGGTGATCATGTGGGGTCCTGACCATTAAGGAACAGACAGGAGGCTAAGAGAGTACAACAGAAAACACACTAACTACAGTCTGTAATTATAGAACTACAAAGTGCTCCTATATGAAGCTGATAAAGTGGACAGTGAGGTGCTTTTAATGAAGTGGCTAGTTGGTGTATGTGCCCAATTAGAAGACAAGGGACTTGAACATAAGTGACCCTTTTAATGAAATCCCTTGTGACCTGTGTGCCGCAAAATCAATTAAGGGGATTTGATCTAATGAAGCTGTGGTGCCAAAAAAAGAGTAGTTCAGAAGACTCGTTACTGTCATTAGCGCTGACAAACCCACACGATCATTTAAAATCATTACAGATTATGAACAGACTGGGTGTCACACTCCGCCACTGAATTCTGCTGACTTTTATGGTGAATGAAAAAAATGTAAATCACACACTAAACGACTGGGGAGCATCCGCTACACGACTTCAACCTGCTGCTGAACCGAACCAGTGCTTCTGCAATGGTCAAACACCTCAGTGTCACTGCTGGACTGAGAACAGTCTGCCAACCAGAAACATCCAGCCAACAGCGTGCTGTGGGCAGCAGCATCCTGTGAGCACTGATGAAAGGGGAGCGGATGACCAACACCAACAATCTGTGCAGCACCAGATACAGAGCTTCTGTCTCTGACCTTACATCTACAAGGTGGATCAACTAGGTAGGAGTGTCTAATAGAGGGAACAGTGAGTGGACACTGCCCCAAAACACGCATGCCTCACGTTACTGTGAGAAGACGCAGATTTGCCTCACCATTTGCACTGCTAACCCAAAAGGACAGAAACGTGAAAATGCCTTTGGGTGAGGTCGTGGGTGGGAAGATGCAGTCTGCATGGTCTGTGCAGTCTGCAGAGGGAGATGGAGGTGAGTAGCTCAGCACATATTAGAGACTACCCTACATACTAGGCAATGTTGGCTTCTCATACGTGGAATTTCCATTCCACCTTAAATGGTACCACAGTGGGGACAGTGGTGGCTTAGCGGTTAGAGCGCCGGGATATCGATAACAGCGTTGTGGGTTCGTTGTGTGGACACTGTTGGGCCCTTGAGCAAGGCCCTTTACCCTCTCTGCTCCCTGGGCCCTGGAGTTGGCTGCCCACCACTCTGGGTGGGTGTGTGTATGTGTTCACTACCAGATGGGTTAACACATTTCGCTGTACAGTGACAAATATGTGCACCTTTAGTATTGGACTGTAGTATCTGCTGCATCATTTAAGGTGGAATGTAAAATGGAAATAAGAGAGTGTCTGAAAGCTGCACTTTTCGTGCTCGGTTTTCATTGGCTATTGTCAGAAGCTGTTCACAGACTCAGACAGACTGAGAACCGGGGCAAAAAATCAAGGTAAAAATCGTGAAATAGTGTAACCCCTGGCTTCAGCTTGGGCATCCTTTCCTTTGGCTTTACTTTTGTCTAGGCAGAGCTGACGTTAAGGACGCTAATGGCATTCACTTCTCAAAGGAAAAAAAGGGGCTACGTAAAAGCCAATGGAAATCCAGTGAAAGAGTGAAAGAAGTGTTTGTGATCAGAGCTGAAGAAATAGCCTTGGTATTCATCGTTAATCTCATGCAAACTTTTCTGGAAAAAAAAGCGCTGTGCCGAAGATACACAAAGCGAACCTCCAGAACACACGGTTCGATTTGAATTGATGAAGCAATCCCAGTGGGAGGTGAGCCGCTCCATTGCCGGGACTCCAAAGGGATGCGTTGGCCACACAAAGGCCAGGAGACAGCGGGGGAGACGGGCGAGTCACTGAAGAAAGACATGTTGATTAAAAACTTTGCAGACAATGGTCCCATAAGCGCGCTTGTATAACCGGCAGGAGCCGCTGCGAGCCGCCGCTGATTAGGGGGCTATCTAAACATTGCTTTAACCTGTCACTGATCACTGGAGCGAATGATGCATGACAGGAGAGTGTGGATAGAGGGGGGTGGGGGGCTGAGGGGTAAGGGGTTGAAGGAAACGTGCTGCGATCTGTCCATCCTCTCTATAAGAGGGGGAGACCGGGTGCCAATCCCCCAGCATGTCCCCTTTCACACCACCTGACACACACGTCCAACCAGGGGGACGTTAATTAGCAGGAACAGCTAATGGGCTTGCTGGGCCAACACAAAGCCTCATGTGACGGCTACACACATCTTAATCACCCCACATTCTCCCAATGCGGCGGGCGGAATTAATTGACGCCAAGAAAATAGAAGAGAAAAGAGAGGAAGAAAAAAAAGAAAGAAACGGAAGGAGTGGGGGTGAGGAGCGGAGCAAAGGGATGAAGATAACACACCATTCATGTCCTGACACATACACATGGACTCGTTTGATAGTCCGTGCGCACGCATCACTGTCAGAGTCACGTAAACGCAGGGTCCCGAGAAGGAGAACAAAAAAAAAAAAAGCAGAAACTGAAAAACTTCATTAAAATTCCAAAGTAGGCCACAACTGCAGGAACAAAAGCCTGGTGTCGCTCACCTGTGATCGCCCCCACCCCGCCCACCCCAACGCCTTTAGCTTCACGAGCTCCCACTCGCTTGCACCCACCCACCCTCCCAACTTTCTTTTTGATTCGTTTGATTATGTGGAACAAAAGATTTGCCCTCTCCCAGATCACAGCCATCAAACTGTCCGGGAACACAAAGGACACGTGATGCTAGCTAAGAGACAGGCCGATGCTAATGAGGACCTACAGCTCGGACATGTTCATCAACTGCCTTTTAATTGCTCCTTTTCCAGACCTGAGCAATCGCACTAGCACAACCGCTAATTATCCTGTGCAAAAATAAATAAATAAATAAAAAGGCCTTCAAGGTGTCGAGACCAAAGCGCCCCACACTCACATCCTGCTCCGCATAACACACATGTGCCAGCTACACACATGGGACCTTGCAATCAGGTAAACATAGACTTGCTCCCAGCTCCATCCTGCAGCTTTTGTATTTACATGCCCAGAGACTGCAGATGGAAATTAGCTGGTGGCTAAGTGCAAAGCTTTTTACTTACTTTTATTTTTCCCTTGAAATGAAGGGTTTTAAACAGGATCTCTGGTCAAATCAACATAGTAAAACCAATTTTTTTTTTTTTTTTTTTTTTTTTTTGGTGCACGTATTCGTCACTGTACAGCGTGGACTGTACAGCGAAATGTGTCCTCCGCATTTAACCCATCTGGTAGTGAACACACACTCACACACACACATGTGTTAGGGGCAGTGAGTACACACGCACACCCAGAGCGGTGGGCAGCCAACTCCAGCGCCCGGGGAGCAGAGAGGGTAAAGGGCCTTGCTCAAGGGCCCAACAGTGGCAGCTTGCCGAGCCCGGGATTCGAACCCACAACCCTGTTATCGATATCCCGGCGCTCTAACCGCTGAGCCACCACTGCCCCAATTTATCAGAGCAGACAGCAAAGACAGCATCCAGCTACAGTGGCTCTGTTGATAAGGGTTCTTTGGAGCGATGCTACAGAGGACTTTTGGTTTCCTAAAACCCTCTTCAACGAACAAATTAATATTTGACATATAAGAGATGTGCAAGAGTCGTGCAAGAGATGTGCAAGTATGAAGAACATCCAGATAACGTGAAGGTTCTGTACAATTTGAGAGATTTCTAAGGACAACTCATCTATTTAGTGATCTTTATACCAGGGGTGGGCGATTCCTGGAGTCCTGGAGGGTTTTATGCTTTTCCTGCTCAAGCACACCTCGTTCAATTCACTGGTTAATTGCCAGGTTTAGTAGATCTATTGGAGCAGAGGAATCAGCAAACTGCAGTAGAATCTGGGCCCCATTATCCACCCCTGCTTTATTGGATAAGAATGGGTGTGAGATAAGGATTCTTTGAGCAATGCCATAGAGCAGCGGTATTTATCTTATTAGAATTCCAGAAATCAGCAAGGTCCAGTTAGAATGATGATTCAGTGCCATATCCTCTATGCTGAAGTAGCCTAGCTAATAGCTAATATTAACATTTTATGTACTTAGCGACCGGATGTCTTATCAAAAATATATACACTGAACTAGACGAATTATAAATAATTAAACACTATAAATAAAAAAGATTTCATTGAAGTCAGATTTAAAAATCATACAGGATGCTTCTGAAAGTGTGGGCATCTTAAAATAAAGTATTTAATAACTCATCTCAAAGTAACGCTTGACATTACTGCTTTTAATAATCGCCACAGTCTCGGAATATATGAGACACACTGGTTTAAAACTACCCATGGGAAAAGTGAACATGTACGAGTCTATTCCTTAAAAGATTAAAAGCATTCATCATAACGCACAGATCTGCGTGCGTCTGAGTAGCATTACATAGGATATTTACAATGCATGCAGCCGGTCCAAGAGTTTCCTGGGGCGCTAAAACCTTTACCGTAAAGGCTAGAAAAGTTAAGACGATTAAAATAAACACCCCATGAAAATGATAAACATAAAAACTAGTTCTCAATAGTTTATCGGTTAGCGCCCGAGACCGAACCCTGGGCCGTGGGTCCACCTATTAGTGACCTCTACCATAGAACAACCACTGTCATTTGTGTTAGTGTAAAGAACCTTATAAATATAAAAGGTAAAGGTGCATGTATTTGTCACTGTACTGTGTACAGTGAAATGTGTCCTCTGCATTTAACCTGTGGTAGTGAACACACACACACACACACGTAAACTAGGGGCAGTGAGTACAGACACACCCAGAGCGGTGGGCAGCCAACTCCAGTGCCCGGGGAGCAGAGAGGGTAAAGGGCCTTGCTCAAGGGCCCAACAGTGGCAGCTTACCGAGCCCAGGAATCAAACCCACAACCCTGTTATCGATAGCCCAGCGCTCTAACCGCTGAGCCACCACTTACCACCACTTTTATCTCCATTAATTCCCGTTCATTCCCATAATTACCCGCTTATTCTCGTTAATTGCCATGGTAAATTTCCCAACTTTGAAAATTCCTGGAATTTTGCAACCCTAGAAGTCAATCCTAGGGGGGTGGATTACAACAAGACCTTGCGCTCCAGCAGCTGAAGCTCGATGTACTCTGGTGCTCCATCACGCCAGCCCATGATAAGACTGCTCATGGTCAATAAAACAAGTGCTGTTTTGAATTAGGGAGGCTCTTCCTTCAGGACTGGAAGAGGCACGATTCTGACGCATGCTCTTCAGCAACAGTCGTCAATAATGCACAGCGCCGAGCGGTGGATCGATGAGCAGAGACCATTGTACACCATATTAGACCCACTCCCATGCATGTTACTAGCTTCCACTGGCACGCGCTACAGCACAGGGATACGCACGTGGGGTATAACCTACACAGACGGCACAAAGCAAAACTCATGCACAGAAAACAGCTTCGTTTTTAGTTATTGCCAGACTGCGTGGCTTCCTGTGAAAGTGCTTCTATCCTTTTTTTTTCCCATGTTGCAACGACAGGGTGTCTAACGATGAAACAGTGGCACTGCCGGCTGAGTTTCCTCTGTGTTTCTGTTCTGCCGATCACAACAGGGACTTGATGGCAGCGGGCGATTAAAACGCTGCCAAATCAAGCGTTTTCCAATACCTTTCCACTGGAGGTGCTGTACTGCTTCCTGCAAGTCTCCTTTAGACGTGTAACTCTGTCTGAACATTTGACAGCTGTATTACGTAGCCATTTCTCAGAGATTTTTATTTTCCTTCAGTGCTGTATTTCGTGTCTACAGCGTTTACCCTCATTTCACACTTTCCAACTGGCAACATCATTCAGGCACAGGTCTCAGTTCCGCATTGGCTCCTTGGTAAATCTTGATTTTTCGAAGCTTGCGAGCTTTTGGAATATTGCTGGATTTGAGAAACCTGAAAATGGCACAGTGTTTATTTTGGAATGTATATAGAGCTGTCTAATAAGCTCCACTTGTCTAGATGACTCTTCGAGATAAGGAGTATTGGAATTTTCCATGTAATTCATATTGTTTTTCTCCAGTGGATGTGACTTCACCTCTAAACAGCTTGATCAGAACAGCTATCAGAATGTAGTTTTGAGCTTTCACATTTTGCTCTCAGTACGCCTTCTTTAGTGATACACTTAGATTCCACAGACTCTGAAAAATTGTAGGTAATTTAGCTGTATAAAAATCTCCTATAAAAAGTTATCTGGCTTGATTTCATCCAACAACACACTTGCATTTCAGTCTAACTAATAGTCTATAAATATTGTTATTTAGTATGTTATTATTATTATGTGTTTTACAGTATTCAGTTCAACAGAATCCCATTCATTATTGTTCTCTCATTACAATATGCAGCAATCACTATAGAAATATATCATATAACCGCATATAATGTATCCTATAACCAATTAAATCCCTACAATGTTCAACGAGAACTGACTACTAGCCCAGCCCCTAGCAGTCTTTTATCATTTCAGTCCAAACTAGCATTTTAATATGCTATTTAATGCACTATTTGTGTTGGGTAGTATTCTGTAGTGCAGCATTGCATCCTCAGAGCTCACTGGTAATGCCTCTAGTGCTCAACCAACACTGACTTCTCGCCTAGCCACTGTTCTGTAAGCTAGCATTAGCATTTCAAACAGCCCACCCTCTAAAAACCCAAATCCCAAAGCACCCATTTTTAGCATTTCAGTCTAAAACTACGCTTTTCTCTTCACTATTTGTGTTGTACAATATTCTGTAGCACAGCATTGCATCCTTAGGCCTTATTAGCTTGATAATATTCATGGTTATATATATATCATGTTTCTGTTCACCATGTGTCCTTACTACAGTACCCAGCAGTTATTACACAAACATATCATATAACCACTGCAAATCCCTGCAGTGTTCAGCCCACCCTCTAAATTCCAACCCAAAGCACTTGTAGCTTGGCAGCATTTGTAAGGCTACATGACACCTACATAAACCTACACAAGCACTTATAACAGCTCCATTAAGACTGTTGTTTGGTCCATTTATAAAGCAATTTCCACTCAGCAACACTTTGCAGAATTGCTGAATTGCTATACAGGTCTAATGTCAGTTAATGAAGGGTTTATGCAGCAGTCACAGCCTTTTCTTAAAGTATTACCAAATTATTTGTTGTAAACATGCCTATTTCTGCCCTACAGCAGTGCCACAGTAGAGCAGGAGTGGCTAATTCCACTAGGACTGGATTCCTGCACAGCTTTTTTGCCTTTCCTGCTCCAGCACACCTGATCGGATTTACCTGTTAATTGGCAGGTTTATTAGGTCTGTTAGAGCAGGGAAATCAGCAAACCATGCTGGACTCCGGCCCCCGTTGCCCACCCCTGCTCACAGCCAGCAGTTTATAAACTAAGAAAACCCCTTTCTGATGACATGCCTTAAAGGCAATGTATATGATTTCAAGTATATACACCTTTCGTAAAATTCAGTGGTTTGCAAGCTCTCTGGTCTGTTTGCATGCTGGGAAAAAGTCTGGAGCTCGTACTCAGCCCTGGTTGTGGCTCTGTTGCTCTATTCCTTTCTCAGTAGGTGGGTAACATTGACTTATTTTTTCTTCTTATTTCACAGAAATAGCTCAGTCCTGTTACCTCCCAAATGGTTTGCTTAGCAGCAGCAATTGTAGGAACAGTTTGCTAATTCTAACCTAGCTAAAACTAATTACTTGGCATGACATTGTTCTCTCTAATGTTATGTTTGATCGGAAAACACTTGTGAAGGGTTTTGTGACTAGAAAAATCTCAAACCTCTGTAGCAATGCTGGATAAGGCCGATAGCCGGTATGCTCACACCTCGGCAGCGATGCTGGACAAGGCCGTTAGCCAGTGCTCAAACCTCTGTAGCAATGCTGGATAAGGCAGATAGCCAGTATGCTTGCATCTCTGTAGGAATGCTGGACAAGGCTATTAGCCGGTGCTTAAACCTTTGTTGTGATGCTGGATGAGGCCAAAACCGTTATGCTTACACTTCGCTAGCGATGCTGGACGAAGCCTTTGGCCGGTATGCTTACACTTCGGTAGCGATTCTGGATGAGGCCATTAACTGGTGTGCTCAAACCTCTGTAGCAATGCTGGATAAGGTTGATAGCCGGTATGCCTACACCTCGATAAGGCCGGTGTATTTTGGATGTCATGTTTGTCTTTTGGTCCACAAGCCCAGTGTTGTTACCCTGATGATGCTACTTTAGGGGGGTTAGCTTTTGAGGAGCACAAAAATGTGTTTATTTTGCTGTTGAGTTCATATGTCAACAGTCCTTCTCCAGAATGGTGCCCAGTGCCTTTAAAGCGAACTGAAAAGTGAGTGCATTTTTTGGGCCATAGTGTCCTTGAAACTCTTAAAGTTGTCTTAAAGGTCAGAAATGACCCACTGCTTTGTTTAACAGCAGAGAAACTGCTCCTAAATTATTTTTTAGCATGAAATTTAATGAAAGAAGACCTCATTTTTGACCCTTGACAAGGGGAGCATGCAGAATTAGTTAAGACTACATAAAAAAGGTATGCTAGAAGAACTTCAAGAACTTCCAAGTCAATAACCCTTTAGGAAGCCTATTTGTAATCTAATTGTAGTCTAATTGTATCCCAGCCTTTTACATTAGGCAGCAAAGGAAGGTGAGAAAGTTGAACACATCACATTAGTGGATGAGAGCTAATATAATTTGCATTTTAGCTTTTTTCAGCCTTTTTACCTGATATGTTTTCAAGCTTTGACGTGACCCTGTAAGGTTAATGACCAGATTGCCAAAACAAATCAGCATTCTGGCAGAGAGCTTTTTAGCAGCTGTTTAGAAAAATGATCAATGGGACAATTTGTCATTTTTAGCAAGCATATTATTCCCCAGACACTGCTGAGCTGATCCCAACAACGTGTCCAAAGACAGAGTGGCCCTCTATTGGCTTGTTGTGTGTGTGTGAAAGAGAGATTTTTCATCATCAATAAAAACCTAAACGAGACTTGATATGAAAAGTCCTTGAGGTTCAATGGATATGGATGGCTGGTGGGGAAAAAAACAGAAGCTAACTAAGCACACACATTTCCGTCTTACCGAAAATCTGGCGAGCAAGCCGTGTAGTCCATGAAGTGCTTCTTCTCGGAAACAAATTTACAGAAAGTCATTTCTGGAAGTTTCTGAAGAGTAGCTGTGTGCAGATTGCTACGGGAGGATTATACGGTGGAAGAGTGCAGCGGTGTGGGGGCGACACATACTTGTGAATGTGGTTTCACTGCATTACTGCATAAGTTAAATAATTTCCCCTTGATTGTGAAGTGCTCCAACAAGTGAGAGGTGGGAGAGAATCGAGACGAAATAAGGAGCTTAAATAGAGTAAAGAGAGTCGGGCTGCGAAAGGAAAAAGAGAGCAAAGACAGATAGGGAAGTAGATAGGGAGCGATGATAAACAAATGAGGGTTGAAGAAGCAAAATTAGAGATGTGACAAATGTGTAGATATGCATGACATTAAAAAGGAGGACAGATTAAAAAATCATTATGTTGACGAGAAGACAAAGCACCAGAGCAGGAGATAAAGAGGAGCTCGCTCAAAGAGGCCGGACTAATTATGAGCCGAGCCGAGTGGATGAAGGGAGGCGACTGGAGGAGGAATGAAAAGGAGGAGAGGAGGAAAAGTTGGGATGACTCCGTCTGTCTTGTGTGGTCAAAGAGGAAGGACAGAGGAAGATGAATTAATGACCCAACGCTTCGGCCCGGATCACCCTGATCCGTACAGAGGGAACACAATTTACAGAAGACTTTTTAAAGAGGAAATCTTATTAAAAAATTTGAACTTGCCCTGGTGGATCTCAGATTTTCCTCTATTCTATAACGAAGTTTGCAGATTTAAGAAGACTGGTACTTACAAATCCACAGCCAGCAAAGGCAGTATGCTTCAGCAGTGTTGTTCAAAGCTGATGTAGAGGTTGGTGCCACATTTGTGACCTCCTTCATCAATCTGAGCAACATTTTGAGTTTGATATAACATTGATGCAACACCTTAGTTTCCGGTTAAAGCCAATATTTGCCTCTACACCAAGGTTTAACAAGCCTTCTGAATGCTTAACCATTATTGTTTTTGCCTGGTTAACTGTTTACACCCAATGTTTGTTAATTAGTCATTGGTCTTAACACAAAAACTATTGTGAATTTGCTTTTTGGCAGCTGTTTGGTTTAGTACATCATGTGGCATCCCACAGGGTTCTCTATTGGGGCCAATGAAACTGATGTTAATTATGACAATTACACTGTAAAAACATTCACTGTTAAAAAAATGGTAAATAACTAGCAGTAGGGTTGCCCTACTGTTGTAAAAATGTACAGTTAAATATTGTTTTTTATAAACACAATAACTGTAATTTACTTTTACAGTATTGAGCTGTGTTTCCTTAATTCTGGCGTGCAGTGTTGAGTTTCCTTAACTCTATACCTCCACATTTACTTTTTATAGTGTAACACACTACTACTACTATTGTAGTGTGTCTTCATTCACAGACAAAGAACACATTGGAGTAATGCTCCGCACAGGAGCTCTCTAAGGCAAGTAAAGCCAATTCAGAAAAAGTCAATAACTCCTACCACAACCCGACTCTTAAAGTTAAGCCCACCTCTATGTAGCCTGAGGTCATGGCACACACCACATGTCTTATAAATGGTGAATGTGGGGGAAAAAATAGCTTGTAAACTCTGTGCCCAGTGGCACCTACAGATATAAAAACACACAGCACACATTACAGCAACTTAGAATTACAATAACTGGCATAGCACAGGATTTACAGTAGGTAGATCCCACTTCTGAGTGATCCGCTAACTCTGACTAGTGTGTAATTATCTAATTAATCATGAATATGAATGAAAATCAAGATTTTGAGCATGAAGAACTGCCACCAGCTCTATACCAGATTGCTCCTGCATCACAGTGAATTTGTTTCACAGTCAAGAGCTGTTGTTCAGAATAATACTGAATAATTAGCTGTTAATTTAAAGCCAAAATGAATTTTACAGTAGAGATCTATTGTGTTTTAAGAATAACAGGCTCATACTGTTGAAAAATGCCCATTAATTTTGCATTATTTGTCTGTGATGAGAGTGATGAAGTATGGGTTAAAATTCAGGGTCTAAAGGGTTGAATGTGCTTCTCTATGAAGGAAACATCCTTTTAGATGGTTCCCTACAACACACGAAGGTGGTGAGAATGCTTCTATTGTGCCTTCTTTTTTTTAATTTTCAGAAATTCTAAGTGTCTCGTAGTGAACCCCCTCTTTTTGTTTTAATAGCAGCATGCACTCCAGCTGGCATGGACTTCATAAGCATGTGTAAAAGCCTCTGTTGAGTAGATCAGTACTGGCCTAAATAAAAAAAAAGAAAATTTACTTAGACAGCAACATTAACACTTTTCCCCAAACAAGAGTGAAACAGCCACAGAACTACAAATGCTAGGGGAAGCCGGCAAGGGTTAACAAGGACTGTTGGAGGCCCACAGTAATGTAATGTAACTCCAGCCAAAATCTCAGGCTAGCTCACAGAACACACAAGCAACACTGCGGTCAATGAAGTAAGTGCTAAACATGGCTAACTAGGGCAAAGTGGGTCGTTAAACACCATGACTAGGGCACCTGTGAGGGCTCATGGCATATACGATATATATATATATCACTGGTAGTCTTACGTAGTCTGATCCAGTGTGGCTTGACGAGGTTGGCTACTAGCTGTAGCATCATGCGCTGTGCTGGCTTGGACCACAGGTTTCAAGGATAAATGCTTTGTGTTGAGGTGATCTTTCAGTACTCCGGTGGTACTGAAAGTAGGTGGTAAACTGCAGAGCACAGTGCTTCTATTTAAAGTTCCGTCTGGGTATTCTTTTAAAGGTAAAATCGCCATGAAGGGGGCCAAGTAGAGCAGTTTCATTTGCCTCCATCATGTTATAGTGACCGAAACAGCAGATGACGCACCGGGTCAAAGGTCACCAAGGAAGGCGATTAGTTAATCAGCATAAATTTTTTCAGCGCCTTATTTTTTCTTTGATTAATTAATCAAAATGAATGCTTAACCTTAATTTGACAGCCTAAATTAGTATACATTAAGATTCATTGTAGCTGCATGGTTTAAGAGGTATTTCCACCCTTACACCTTCACCCCCAGCTACAACATCCGAACTACGTTGGAGACCATTGTATGTCCCCAGTATCCTCTTTTTTGCAAACTAAAATATGGTCACCCTAGCATTTGGATCAAACTTTTGACTGGTACTGTATATGTATAATATATGTAATTATATATATATATATAATTTAACAAAATGCCATTGTTTAAACTTCTCTGTAATATTGGTTAAGTATAAAAGCCGAGGCATCGCTTGATCAAGAACCAAAAAACTCCCAAAACAGCCCGGAAAGAAGTTTTCGACCTACAATCTACAAAAAAAGAGCCACTGCAAGTTTCCCCACAAAACAAACACAGAGTACATCACATTTCTGGGCCCACTGTGCCACCATGCAGAAAGGGGGTATGCAAATTCATCAGGCTGGGGTGGAAAATTGTGCCACGAGGAGGGAATGGGATTAGGAACAGCCGCGAGAGACGGGCTGCCTCGCCCTCAGATCTGCAATTCAGACACGATGTGGGAGAGATCAGCAAAAACGCAGTGCTGTGAACAGCAGCAGCACCCGCAGCTACACCCACAATATAGAGCAACCAAAAATACACAAAACGCACACAGCAAACACACCTGATCAAGGCTGAGCAAAGAGTTAAGAAGCAAACACACCAGCTTTTCTTTCTCCTCCAGACTAAAGAAACACTCACAAACACACACACACACACACACACACACACACACACACACAAGGACGCAAATAACTTAAAACGCGAACGCTCTCGCTCACCAGCATCCCTACATGATTAAATACATCATTTTTCCCAAGCATGAGCCTGCGAATCATTGCCCTGTTCGCAATTAGAGCACTTTAAGTGATCGGCAATAAACAGCTACAGATGTGACATTTAGCCTATGCAAAACGCCAGATGATTTAACAGAGGCCCAGGGACTAAATTAATGTGAATACTTGAGTGTGACTAATTAATGTCTAAAAGAGCCTGATGTTCAGAATAAGCTGGACCTTCGGCTAACCGTCTGCCTTTCTCCAGGAGATTCTCCCTCTGAAGGTGAGTCATCTGATTTCACGCCGTTGTTTTGAAAGCCGAGGGACATCTTAGCAGTTCTCATTTGAGAAAATGTCATCGTGATTATTCTCCACAGAGTGATGTGGTATTTGGTTGGTGGCGTTCCATTTTGTGCGAGAGCGACCAGGGGGGGACTGGCCCATGCTGTGAAACCCTCCCTCCTTGCCGCCCCCACCTCAGAACCAGCACTTACATGTGCAGCAAAGTGGGGAGTGATAAGAACGAGGCCAGTGCTTGTCGAGTCGCGTAGGCTAAACATAGTTATCTTCTATTCCCGTTCTTAGTCTGTGATTCTGGAAAAACGCTAAATATTTTTAACGGAAACATCCAGGACATGTCCAGATGTATGGCCTTTGGACAGTCCTGCTTGAGGAACTGTCACACAGAAAAGAGCTGTCACTGGAAATTTCAGAACAGTGTTTGAAGCGCTGTAGTTGGGAAATTTAGTGTTGGGTGAGCTGTCGCTGGAGATTTCGCCACAGTGTTTAGAGCGATGAATCTGGGAAATTCAATGCCTGGAATGTTGTACGGAAAACAACAGTTTGAGGAGTTTTTGCAAAAAACAAAAATCAGCACTGTGTTTGAAGAGTTTAGAGCTCTACGGTTGGGTATGTCAGAGTCATTAGGAGGTCAAGTGTTCAGATTGTTGTAATTGTGAAACTCAGTGCTTGGAATGTTGTTTGGAAATGAAGCATTCAGAGAGTTTTTGTGGAAAATGTTAAAGTAGGGTTGAGAAATTCACTGCTTAAAGAGCTATGGTTGGGAAAGTCAGTGTTTGAAGTGCTACTGTTTAGAAGTTCAGTGTTTGGAGCGTTGTCAGAATTTCACCTAGATGGGAGAGTCAGTGTTTTGGAGTGCTTTGGTTTGGAAGTTTAGTTTTTGGATTGCTGCAGTTGGGAAGTTCAGTGTTTGGAGAGCCACTGCTGGAAATGTTACTGCAGTGTTTGGAGTGCTGTAGTTGGAAAAATCAATGCTTTGGAGAGTTGTTACAGAACAGTGTTGCTGTGGTTGGGTGGGGGGGGTGGTATTGCTGGTAAATCAAGAGTTGTAGTTGGGAAATTTTGTGTTCTGAGAGCTGAGTTACTGAAATGTCAGTGTTGGCTTTGGGAATGTCAGTGTTTTAAACAGTACAGTTGGGAATATTACTGTTTAGAGAGCTGTTTTGGGGCATTTCGGGGTTTGGAGTGCTGCATTTGGGAAATAAAGTTTTTAGATTTTTGTAGTTGGGAAATTCAGTGTTTGGAAAACTGTAGTTGGACAGTTAAGTGTGTGGAGAGATGTAATTGGGAAGTTCAGTGTTTGGAGAGCTGTATTTGGGAAGTTCAGTGTTTGGAGAGCTGTAGTTTGGAAGTTAAGTGTTTGGAGAGCTGTAGTTTGGAAGTTAAGTGTTTGGAGAGCTGTAGTTGGGAAGTTCAGTGTTTGGAGAGCTGTATTTGGGAAGTTCAGTGTTTGGAGAGCTGTAGTTGGGAAGTTCAGTGTTTGGAGAGCTGTAGTTGGGAAGTTCAGTGTTTGCAGAGCTGTTTGAGAATTATGTGTTTGGAGAGTGTTGCTGTGGTTGGGGGGGGGGGGGGGTATTCTGTGTTCTGAGAGCTGCCACTAAACATTTCCAGTGTTGGCTTTGGGAATGTCAGTGTTTTAAACAGTACAGTTGGGAATCTCACTGTTTGGAGAGCTGTTGTTGGACAAGTCAGGGTTTGGAGTGCTGCATTTGGGAAATCAAGTTTTAGATTGTTGTGGATGGGAGGTTCAGGGTTCAGAGAGCTGCAGATGGGAAGTTCAGTGTTTGGAGTGTTTACAGTGATGAAATTCAGAAGGCTGTGTTTTCAGAGTGATCAGAGGGTGCACACTGCAGAGATGATAACAGTGAAGGTCCTGTGGAGAGGGCTGATTGAGGAGAGGCTGTGATTGGTGTTTAGCGCAGTGGATGGCCGATCCCCGCTGAAAGTCCTACCAGGACAATCTAATTCTCCCCACATCTGCTTGTTTGGAGCAAACTCTTAATCTGAAACCCAACACATTTTGGTTGTCAAGGCCTGTCAAAAATGTCTGCCTTCAGAATTGACATGTACAGCCATGCAGCTTATCAACTAACTGTTGAATCTGTCGCAAAGCAAAACAAACATTAAGCATTCTGTGGGCATTAAAACCTGACACGATACATCAGGCTGGGTCAGTGGAGGAACACGTGGCATGACTGCATCAGCCCCAGAGCTCGACCTCATCAGGGCTCAGCCGGGCCTGGCGGAGGCGAGCGAGGAGAGCGGGGAAATCAAGAGGCCTTCAGGGACACTGGGAGAACGCTCCAGGGTCGGCGCTCAATATCCTGAGTAATCTCCAGCCGCCGTCCCATCTGCATATTGTCTGTCTCCCAAGCGTCTACTCCTAAACAGTGAGCCGGATTAGGGTGACGCCCCTATCTGCAGACGGCTTTAGAAAAACAATATTTCATGCTGTCGAGAGGCTGAGAGAGAGAGAGAGAGAGACAGAGAGAGAGAGACAGAGAGAGAGAGAACTGTATGGAGTGTGTGGGCGGGCGGGACAGACAAGAGCGTGAGAGAGGAGGTATAAAGCGGACAGCGCAGCTGAGGAATAAAGGCCTAGTGAGAACAGAGAAAAAGAGGAGAAGCATGAAAGATAAATAAATAAATACATACATAAATGCTACTCTTAGAGTCTAAAGCTATATATGAATATAGAGAAGTAGAGGAAGAGAGATGTAGAGGTAGAGGGGTGAGAGAGAGGTTAAGGAAGCGAAAGAGAGGTGTAGAAATAGAGAGAGAGGTAGAGAAATAGAGAGAGAGGTAGAGGAAGTGAGAGAGAGGTAGAGAAATAGAGAGAGAGGTATAGAAATAGAAAGAGATGTAGAGGTAGTGAGAGAGAGGTTAAGGATGCGAGATAGAGGTAGAGAAAGAGAGAGAGGTAGAGGAAATGAGAGAGAGGTTAAGGATGCGAGAGAGAGGTAGAGAAAGAGAGAGAGGTAGAGGGAGTCAGAGAGAGGTAGAGAAATAGAGAGAGGTAGAGGAAGTGAGAGAGAGGTAGAGAAATAAAGAGAGAGGTAGAGAAATATAGAGAGAGGTAGAGGAAGTGAGAGAGAGGTAGAGGAAGTGAGAGAGAGGTAGAGAAATATAAAGAGAGGTAGAGGAAGTGAGAGAGAGGTAGAGAAATATAAAGAGAGGTAGAGGAAGTGAGAGAGAGGTAGAGAAATATAGAGAGAGGTAGAGGAAGTGAGAGAGAGATAGAGAAATAGAGAGAGAGGTAGAGAAATATAGAGAGAGGTAGAGGAAGTGAGAGAGAGGTAGAGGAAGTGAGAGAGAGGTAGAGAAATAGAGAGAGAGGTAGAGAAATAGAGAGAGAGGTAGAGAAATATAGAGAGAGGTAGAGGAAGTGAGAGAGAGGTAGAGGAAGTGAGAGAGAGGTAGAGGAAGTGAGAGAGAGGTAGAGAAATATAAAGAGAGGTAGAGAAATAGAGAGAGAGGTAGAGAAATATAGAGAGAGGTAGAGAAATAGAGAGAGAGGTAGAGAAATATAGAGAGAGGTAGAGAAATAGAGAGAGAGGTAGAGGAAGTGAGAGAGAGGTAGAGAAATATAAAGAGAGGTAGAGGAAGTGAGAGAGAGGTAGAGAAATATAGAGAGAGGTAGAGAAATATAGAGAGAGGTAGAGAAATAGAGAGAGAGGTAGAGAAATAGAGAGAGAGGTAGAGGAAGTGAGAGAGAGGTAGAGAAATATAAAGAGAGGTAGAGGAAGTGAGAGAGAGATAGAGAAATAGAGAGAGAGGTAGAGAAATATAGAGAGAGGTAGAGGAAGTGAGAGAGAGGTAGAGAAATATAGAGAGAGGTAGAGAAATAGAGAGAGAGGTAGAGGAAGTGAGAGAGAGGTAGAGAAATATAAAGAGAGGTAGAGAAATAGAGAGAGAGGTAGAGAAATATAGAGAGAGGTAGAGAAATAGAGAGAGAGGTAGAGAAATATAGAGAGAGGTAGAGAAATATAGAGAGAGGTAGAGGAAGTGAGAGAGAGGTAGAGAAATATAGAGAGAGGTAGAGAAATAGAGAGAGAGGTAGAGGAAGTGAGAGAGAGGTAGAGAAATATAAAGAGAGGTAGAGAAATAGAGAGAGAGGTAGAGAAATATAGAGAGAGGTAGAGAAATAGAGAGAGAGGTAGAGAAATATAGAGAGAGGTAGAGAAATAGAGAGAGAGGTAGAGGAAGTGAGAGAGAGGTAGAGAAATATAAAGAGAGGTAGAGGAAGTGAGAGAGAGGTAGAGAAATATAGAGAGAGGTAGAGAAATATAGAGAGAGGTAGAGAAATAGAGAGAGAGGTAGAGAAATAGAGAGAGAGGTAGAGAAATATAAAGAGAGGTAGAGGAAGTGAGAGAGAGGTAGAGAAATAGAGAGAGAGGTAGAGAAATATAGAGAGAGGTAGAGGAAGTGAGAGAGAGGTAGAGAAATCTAGAGAGAGGTAGAGGAAGTGAGAGAGAGGTAGAGAAATATAAAGAGAGGTAGAGGAAGTGAGAGAGAGGTAGAGAAATATAGAGAGAGGTAGAGGAAGTGAGAGAGATAGAGAAATAGAGAGAGAGGTAGAGAAATATAGAGAGAGGTAGAGAAATATAGAGAGAGGTAGAGAAATAGAGAGAGAGGTAGAGAAATATAGAGAGAGGTAGAGAAATAGAGAGAGAGGTAGAGGAAGTGAGAGAGAGGTAGAGAAATAGAGAGAGAGGTAGATAAATATAGAGAGAGGTAGAGGAAGTGAGAGAGAGGTAAAGAAATAGAGAGAGAGGTAGAGAAATATAGAGAGAGGTAGAGAAATAGAGAGAGAGGTAGAGAAATAGAGAGAGAGGTAGAGAAATAGAGAGAGAGGTAGAGGAAGTGAGAGAGAGGTAGAGAAATATAGAGAGAGGTAGAGAGATAGAGAGAGGTAGAGAAATATAGAGAGAGGTAGAGGAAGTGAGAGAGAGGTAGAGAAATAGAGAGAGAGGTAGAGAAATATAGAGAGAGGTAGAGGAAGTGAGAGAGAGGTAGAGAAATATAGAGAGAGGTAGAGAAATAGAGAGAGAGGTAGAGGAAGTGAGAGAGAGGTAGAGGAAGTGAGAGAGGTAGAGGAAGTGAGAGAGAGGTAGAGAAATAGAGAGAGAGGTAGAGGAAGTGAGAGAGAGGTCGAGAAAGAGAGAGAGGTAGAGAAATATATAGAGAGGTAGAGAAATAGAGAGAGGTAGAGAAATATATAGAGAGGTAGAGAAATAGAGAGAGAGGTAGAGGAAGTGAGAGAGAGGTAGAGAAATAAAGAGAGAGGTAGAGGAAGTGAGAGAGAGGTAGAGAAATAGAGAGAGAGGTAGAGGAAGTGAGAGAGAGGTAGAGAAATAAAGAGAGAGGTAGAGGAAGTGAGAGAGAGGTAGAGAAATATAGAGAGAGGTAGAGGAAATGAGAGAGAGGTAGAGAAATAGAGAGAGAGGTAGAGACATAGAGAGAGAGGTAGAGGAAAAGAGAGAGGCAGAGAAAGAGAGAGAGAGAAAGAGAGAGAGAGAGAGAGAGAGAGAGAGAGACGAGAAGAGACAAAGAAAAAGAAGAAAAGAAAGGGGGGGGCGAGCCGCAGGTGACAGCATCTCTCTCGGTTGAGTAAGGAGCTGTGTAAGGGCTTTTGGCTGAGGTTGTGACAGCAGGGAGGAAGAAGGTTCCCCAGCAACCTCTCTCCCGTCCCCCGGCTGATAATACACTGCAATAATTTCATAAACGAAATCCTCAAGTCCCATTAGTTTCAAGCGCGCTCGGGACAGCTCATTTCCCCCTGAGCTCTCTTCCCCAAACGAGGGAACATTTCATCCGCGCTGGCTGCTCCTGAACTTCCAGTAGCAAACACACACACACACACACTGCATTGCGCTGCATGCCGGACTGGAGCTGTCCCAATGCGCCCAAAAGGAAAGATGTCTCATGTTAAAAGGGCCAGATTCGGAGCAATTCCCCGTACAATTACATACACTCTCATTTGCAGAATATCATTCCATATCATTAAGGCGTAGAGCTCATGATATATAATGCAATTATGCACTTGATGTGAAAGCGCATGCAAGATGAATGGACTCTTTTTTTTGTGCATGCGAGCGAATTCAGCTGTTTCGAGTGCGAGATCTTTTCATTTTGATTACGAGCTCCCACCATTAAGCTATACGTTCGAGAAGCCGTTGGCAGTGCTTGGCCCGATACATTACACAGCTATACGAATGAGGCTGTGAGGACTGGGTTTCTTACTTCACTGAACATGATATTGCACCAGCCTTTGAATGATGTGTGTATGAGTACTCTCAGCTCGGAGACTTCAAGTGGCTCATATCTTACATTTTTCTTGTATTTCCAGTACAGGTTTGGACACGCCTGGTTGAATATGTGCTGATCATCATCTTAAAAACAGTTGATCCAAATGTTAGGGTCACCATATTTTAGTTTTTTTAAGAAAGAGCACACTGGGGACACAAATGTATCCACCGTGGCTGGGGGGGCTCAAGTCGGCCTAAGTTGTAATCATATAGGCTATTTATTGGTCTGTTGCTAAATGAGTAAGTGTGTGTGTGTGTATTAATGTACATTAACATTAACTGTAGCTGCATGTCCGTAAACATATGGTCACCCTAGCATTTGGATCAAAGGTATTTAAGATGCTTGCACACCATCACTCACGGTTTGTGGTTGTGGACGGTGGAGTGAATGGATGCTGCTGTTTCAAAGTGCTCCCATGTCTGTGTTACCTTCTGGCCCTCTTCTTTTAATTAGGCTGTTATAATCAGATCTCTTTAACTTCTCCGAAGTAATGACTGTCCACTTGCACACACTTGACGCTGAATGCAGCAACTGGCAATGAATAACCAGGTGTCCAAATACTTTTGTTCATATGGTGAACATGTAAAAGCAATGCGTTTTGGGGGACCCCCAAAGACCAAGAAGTCAAACTGGGTATAGATCAACTAACTGTCTGAAGCTGGGACTGATGGTACAATTTTAAAAATGTTTGCACCTTCCACACCACCAACTCTTTTATCTCAAAAATGCCAGCAACTCCCCGGTGATGCCACAGCCACCCAAGACCAGGAGTCAAAGAAGCTATAATTGGTCTCTCTCTGTCTGGGTGGGTAGGATGGCCCTTTGTCTCTCCGCACCACTCAGCATGATGCTAGCCTACAAGGGCTTTAAAGAACTGGCAGTTAATGCTCTTCTTGAACAGTGTTGAGCTGACTTGGCGTTAGTGGAAGTTTGAAAAGATGACTTCACATGTTTCAGAGAAAGCACACACTGCCGTCCTTTCCCTTCCACTTAGCAGCATCATGTGATGGGGAGACCTAGCTAGGGGTGGGAACAGGATTTGACTATATTGAAGAGATAACTGACAACATTCTATACTGTATGGATAAAAGTATTGGGACATCTGCTCATTCACTGTTCCTCACAAAATCAAGGGTAATAAAAATAGTTGATCCTGCTTTTGTTGAAGTAATTGTCTCTACTGTCCAGGGAAGAAAGCTTTCTACTAGATTTTGGAGGAACATTGCTGTAAAGATTTGTTTCCTATAAGCAATTTGAGGTAGTTCTTTTGAGCTAGTTTGAAGTACAGTACTATATATCATCATAATTTCCATAAATGACATTATACAAATCCGACAGTTGTTCTTTACATTGTGTCAAAACTTTTTATTGACTTCCACTGAAAGTGAACTGAATAAGGTGATGGAAGATGTTCATTATAGAGGGTAACTGCTCCACAGTGGCACGTCGATTGCTTTGCCCCCTTGCCTGAGTCACCGTTCCAAAGTCCTTTCTCGGTACACTTTCACTACGGTGGCTCTAGAACATCCCACAAAGTTAATGTCCACCCTTCACCCAGTACCCTATTATTATGCTGCTATCATGCATGATGATTGTTTTGCACTCTGCTACAACTGACTGGTGTGCTCGCTTATTTATACACGTAGCAAACCCGGTGACATCCTGGGCTGAGTTCATTCCAAACCAGTGGTGGTTATAATATACAGATATGACTGCAACAGTGGGCACAGGGTGGCAGCATCCCAAAAACCACAAACTTTGTGGGATATTCTAGAGCCATGGTAGAGAAGATGTACCAGAAATGGACTTCTTGCTCATTGAGTGCCTCTCAACTGCATAACAGTGGTGCCCAATGGGCCACTGGTGCCAGAGGGGAACAACGACTCCCGCCACAGTGGAGCAGTTAACCTCTACAATGAACATCCTCCATCACCTAATTCAGTACATGCCATGCCGTCTTGCTAGTGCCATCCAAGCCAAGGGCGGTTATTTCCACTATTAGGTAGGTGGTCTTAATGTTCTGATACGATTGTTTATACAGTGATTGTGAGAGAGAGGGAAAAAATCCCTGCCTCTGCGGTGAGAAGACAGTCAGTAAAATCAATGAGCGTGTGAGTGTTTCTCTCCATTCACGCCGTAGCTCTCTTTCTATACCTCACTTCCCCTGTAATGGTAAACTATAGTATTTACTCCTCAGCGGACAGTGCCTTATGGATAGGGTTGTTTGTGAGAAGGGATGTGTGTGTGTGTGCGTGTGTGTGTATGTCTCAGGAAAGTGCACTCTGGTGCAGTCTACTGAGCGTCCGTGTGTGCGCAGAACATCCTGGCCTATATAGCACAGTAAGGGTGTGTGTATGTGTGTGTACAGGCTTGTTTTCAGCCTGAGGTGAGATAGTGTTTTGAGAGCAGAGGGAAGCGAGAGAGCACACACTCCGTTTCCGCTCTGTCGATCAGCATGGGCTGAGGAAGAGGGGCTTTATATATCCCCACCGTGCTCAGAACCTACTCAGAAGAAACCGCATCAAGCTAATACACACACACACAGAGAGACTCTCTACCTGATGGCTCACACTCAGCTGATATTTAACGGACACTTTGGCCCCTTGATGAACTTCAACTATCTTGCACATCTGTATTTCACACATCTGTATGGAGCACATCTGTATGCTACACATCTGTATCGTACAGCTGATTACAACAAGCCGTCATTTTGGTGCACTTTTCTGGACGTAGTGAGGAACGGTCAGTGGGCAGTTGCTGAGTTCCATAATTAAGGCCTAATTTAGTGGACACAGATAAAGTTCATTGTGATATTAAAGGTGATTCATCACTGATAAACCTTTTTAGTCTCAGACTAAAGGTGTGTTTATACCTGTCAGCTTCGGTTTGATTAAAACGAACCCTGGTGTGATTGCTCTGTTAGTGCTCTTCCTTAGAGCAAGTGTGAATGCTGCCTTTCTAACTCTCGTGGGAACCAAACAAGCAGGCCTAGTTGTCTGAGCAGGAGGGTCATTGCATTGGCCATTTTAGCACAACACCTTCAACTCAAGGGTCAGTTTCTCTTCTTCACTCCTTTCTGAGAAGGACTCCTATTAAGTGGACTCAATGCAAGCCTTGTATAAACCCTTACTGATGGAATTCAGCAGCTGCCCCCTTCATTGCAAGCGAGTTTTAAGTCAAAATATTGTGTTGAAGTTACTGTACATGGTAATCTCCCATAGGCACCAGATATGGGAATACCAGATACGGACCAGATACAGGCATCTAGAAGAATTCAATCCAATACAAAGCCCAATCAAATATGGACAAAACCTCTGTCTCAGAGGTCACGCACGTCACATTAAATCACTAGTTTACCAAATGCTGGACCAGAGAAAGCTCTTGCATTGCTGAACTTTCAACAAAGCGCGAGTCTAGACTGACAGATTGATGTTTAAACTGAGCTATAAGCTCCTTTCATCAGCTTTCTTACTCCTGGCTGTGTAAAAGACTGTGCGAAACGTGTGAAGCACAACAGCACAGCAGGATCGGCATGTAGAAAAGATGCAGTGGAACAGGAGATGGAATAGAAATGGCATATTTAAAGCGTGCTATGTTCCTCTATATACAGTGAGAAAGAGAGAGAGGCTCACGGAAATGCAGAGAGATAAAGAGAAAAGTGAGAGAGAGGAAAAATACAGAGATGGCCAGATGTATGTATGTATGAGTGCAAAATGTCCCTTAAAGCGACTGTAATATGGACTCACAATGGGGCTGAAATTAACGTTCAATTGACTAGCACTGCAGCTAATCACGCAAACTGCACACCGGACCGCCCGCTAAGTCATGAGGGTTTAAAAGACGCAATGAAATAATGGAGCCGCCGGCGAGTTCAGGACAAAGGAGAAAATGAAAGTTGAGTGGAGTAGAATACACACAGGCTTTAATACAATTGCGCAAATTTAAACTGCAGTGAAAACATACACACTGAGCAGTGTGGGTAAAACGGAGCGTGTGGGTAAAGCTGTAAACACTGAGCTTCTAAAGTGCGTGTGCAGGGCGAAGTTATATTAGTGTGAGGAGTGGGACTCACATATGGACACGGACTGAGGGTAGCAAGTCAACCTCAGAAGGATGGACTGAGTGGAATGAAATTTAAGAAAACTAAGAAAAGGGAGAGGCAATCACCCTATGCAAATGTTACATCAAAAACAGACCACGTCAAAATAAAAGTCACTAATATAAACAAACAAATAGAAAAAAAAAATCGCTTATTAGCAATGTCCGGATCTGATCCAGTGGATCTGGGCTGATACAGGCATATCTTCATGGTTGAGGTATCAGCTATTGACTAATCCTTTGCTTTTACCACATTGTTCAGAGCACCATCTGGTGTCCCCAAGACGACACCAATGGACATTATAGCCAGGCTGGCCACAGTGGTGTGGACGTTCTCAGAAGGTAAATAAAGATGTTGAGAGTCTGCAGTGTGGAGCTATTTTACAGTGCAACATGAAAGCAGACCATAATATCTGAACCTTTATAAAACTATTACTGAAGCGCTCTGTTTTACCAGCGGGAGAACCGGAGCACCGTTTGCTTCTTCTATCCTTTTTAAATCAGAGTGGAAAAAATGTAAAGTGGAGGCTAACGCCAATGCTAACACACATACACACAAACATGCTATAGAAACCCAAATCACACACAGCACATTCACACCCTAACAATACCCAGTTATTACACTTCAGTAGACCAACAACAACTGATATCAGTCCAGAGTGTGCATCACCTCTACACACTCACACAGGAAGTGACCTGACTGCAGTGTTGTAAAGGAGCTTGGAGCTGATTGGTCAGGGAGGAGAGTCAGACTTGATATTAAGGGCCAAATCGGGGGCTTGGGATGAGTTGGGGAGTTGAGGATGATGAGGTGGGGTGGTGATCATCCAACATTCTGACCTCACTAACGCTCCTGTTGCTAAATGCAATCAAATCCTCACAGCAATGGTGCTCCCAAATCTAGTAGAAAGCCTTCTTCCCTGGACAGTGGAGACCGATACTCCAACAAAAGCAGGATCACCTCTTTTTTTTAATAGAACCAAAAGGAGAAAAAAAGAGAGCATGAGAGAGAGAGAGAGAGAGAGAGAGAGAGAGAGAGATACGCGGGGCAGGGTGCAAGGTTTTTTGGCTAGCAGAAGAAGGCCACAGGTGTTTGTCTGTTCTCTGTAAGATGGCTTATTTAAACTGCATGACTGTGTTATTGCACACCAAACAAAAGCGCTCATAGACACCCAAGACGAAGCATCAACCGCAATCACTCACTCACACTCTCTCTCTCACACACACACACACACACAGCCGGACACTCTTTTTGGGCCTGGTATATTCTCTGTGATGGATTTGTAGCCGCTGCAAATCTACAGGCCAGAAAGCTGTTTTGCTCCTAATGCTGTATCACTTTCAGCCTCTCAAGCACTCGATCCCAGACCAATCTGTCAGGGTGAATTCTGAACAGATCAGATC
>NC_132902.1:21149445-21156945 GCF_030463535.1 Salminus brasiliensis
AAAAAGCTATACAAATAAATTTGACCTGACTTGACTTGACTATACTGTACATCAGCTCACAGGCCTTAGCAAACTGTCCAGTGGTAATCACAGCAGCCTTTTGTACCAGGATGTACAAAGCAGTGAGTTTAGTGGAGCATTATGATTGATTAATGAGGCAGAGTCCTACTAATGAACTCCTCCTGACATCAGGTCGGCCTGAACTCCAGCATTTTCCAACCTTATCTCATACCAACAGTTCCTTGTATGTTTAATAGAAAAGCTGTTGACCAATAGAGATCAAGAGGGTACAAGCTGGAGCAAAGGCTGGAGGATTTGCTTAGAGGTTAGGGTTAGGTTAGGGTTAGGTGTATCACGGCAGAATTATTATAAGGATACAGAAACATCCCTGCTATCTTTCTTATATGTGTGTGTTGGCGTGCAGAGGGCTCGTCTAGTCTGAGGTCAGCAGATGCCATCCTCCTCACTCCTGATTAGACCAGCTGTTTTCCCTCATTACTGCTCTTTCTTCACTCCAATGAGACACACACGTGGTGCAATATTCACACACAGACTGGCCGTATAGGAGTTAACGAGCACGCACACACACACTGTCCTCATGCGCGGCCGGGAGCCTAGCGTGCGGACAGGCCGTGATTAACACAGTAACACGCCGCGCTAATTAAATCACAGACTCTGGCCTTCCTCCCAGCCAATGAGAGCATGAGCGCAGGCGGAAACCCAGCGGAACTTAAAAGCGGCTTGCTTCATTCCTCCCTCGAAGAAATGCAGCAGTTCCCTTCAGCTAACTGCACTGCCACTCTTAAAATCCCCGAAATGAGAAAGTGAATGAGATGGGATTACACAGCTAATGCGAGCAGATGAAGGAAGGTCGAGCAGAATCTCCCCCTCAAAAAGGATTAGAGCGTCCAGGCTTCCCATAGAGCCCAGCTCCGCCTGCCCAACATAGCAGAGCCTGCAAACCACACCAAAGCTAAACCTAAAACCACCCAAAACCAGACCAAAACTTGAACCTAAAACCAATCAAAACCAGGCCAAAACCCAAACCTAAAACCACCCAAACCCAGACCAAAACTTAAACCTAAAACCAATCAAAACCAGGCCAAAACCCAAACCTAAAACCACCCAATACCAGACCAAAACCTAAACCTAAAACCATCCAAAATCAGACCAAAACTCAAACCTAAACCCACCCAAAACCAGACCGAAACCCAAACCTACCCAAAACCAGACCGAAACCCAAACCTACCCAAAACCAGACCGAAACCCAAACCCATCCAAAACCAGACCGAAACCCAAACCTACCCAAAACCAGCCCGAAACCTAAACCCACCCAAAACCAGACCGAAACCCAAACCTACCCAAAACCAGACCAAAACTCAAACCTAAACCCACCCAAAACCAGACCAAAACTCAAATCTAAACCCACCCAAAACCAGACCAAAACTCAAACCTAAACCCACCCAAAACCAGACCGAAACCCAAACCTACCCAAAACCAGACCAAAACTCAAACCTAAACCCACCCAAAACCAGACCGAAACCCAAACCTACCCAAAACCAGACCAAAACTCAAACCTAAACCCACCCAAAACCAGACCTAAACCTAAAACCACCCAAAATCAGACTAAAATCCTAAACCTAAAAGCCCCCAATACCAGACCAATACTAAACCTAAAACTATCCAAAACCAGACCAAATCCAAAACCTAGAACCACACCAAACCCAAACCTAAAACCACCCCAAACCAGACCAAAACCTAAACCTAAAACCAGACCAAACCTAAGACTAAAACCATACCAGACCCAAACCTAAAACCACCCCAAACCAGACCAAAACCTAAACCTAAAACCAGACCAAACCTAAGACTAAAACCATACCAGACCCAAACCTAAAACCACCCAAAACCAGACCAAAACCTAAACCTAAAACCAGACCAAACCTAAGACTAAAACCATACCAGACCCAAACCTAAAACCACCCAAAACCAGACCAAAACCTAAACCTAAAACCACACCACACCAAACCAGACTAAACCAGACCAAACACTAAACCAGACCAAATCTAACAACACAGAATCAATGTGCAGGCCTGAATCGGCAGGTAAACAGATAATGCTGCAGAGTCTCGCTGTAGGACTGATTCTGTTTCAGGAAATCGGTTCAGCTCTCTAAGCGAGCTCTCACCCCGCCTCACTCGCTATCACACACACACACACACACACACACACACACACACACTTACTTCAAAACTTACATGAACAGCAGTGAAGGGCAGACATCCTAGAACGTATTTCTTTCTCTCACTCTCACTCACTCTCTCTCTTTCTCTCTCTCTCTCTCTCTCTCTCTCACACACACACACACACACATACCTGAGATGTCACTGTTTGAATAAGCTGTGTGAGGGCAGATCCAGTGCAGCCGCACACAGAAAGACCCACACAATCATACACCTTCGAAATGATTAAGCAGTGATGTAAAGAGAGATAGAATCAGAGCAGCTGGGAAAACAGTGCTTTAGCTGAACAAAGCCCCCCACAGCGCTCAACTGTAATTGTGTAATTGTTCGTTAAGGGAGGTGGTGGGAGGGGGGGGTGGCTGGTGGGGGGGACATATGCACACAAGCCAGCATAGCAGCTCGGCACAGGAAAACACGCAATGTAAGAGGATTCATGCAGCGCTTTGTAGAGCTAAATGCAGTATGAAATATAGATTGCAGGTAATTAGCTAAAGCGCAGAGTGTAAGAGCAAGCTGTGTCTGTTCTAAAGCTCATGCAGCTTTAAGGAGCAGAATCGCAGCCAGCAGTTACTGTAGCTAATGAGCTAGATACAACTACAGATACAGCAACGAGCAGGAGGTAAGCAGAGCAGAGGTCAGTAAATAGAACTGGACGTCCACCAGGTACTACCTCATGCCCATATGTCATCATTAGTGGACCAATAGAAATGCTCCAAAATGACTTGGATTAACTTCTTTCTACACTGACTTCCACTGCAAGCTAAGAAGGTTTGGACAAAAGTATTGGGACACTTAAACATTACACCTACAGGAGCTTTCATGAGATCCCGTTTTAAATCCTAAGGCGTTAATATAAAGCTGGTCCCCCTTTGCAGCTCCAACAGCAGTTACTGAGTCAGCAGAGCGTTGGAGACTTTTATGTATCCGTGACCCTGCTCTGTAACTTTACATGGTCTGTGGTTCCTAAACGCTTCCACTCTTTTTCACCACTTATAGTTGGTGGTGGAATATCTAGGAGGGAAGAAATTTCACCAACTGACTTGCATGGCTGGATGCCTGATGTTATACACCTGTGACAGTGCGACTGAATGAAATACCTAAAGGTGTGTCCCAATACTTTTGTCCATTTAGTGTCTGAGTTTTTCTTTTTCTTTTTTTTTTTTTTTTGTCAGATAGCGACTGTACATTTTTGCACCTAGAAGTCCTGAGAGCTTGTCCTGCAAGTTATATCATCACCGACAGATATAATCGCCCCCATGTTTTCCTGCCACCCATTTTTACTTCTTTAAGGTTCTTCTTCTTTTGTTTAATGGGTGACATTAGCCTGCCTCAGCTGCCTGCAATCGATCTTAAGGTCTAAACCATCCAAAAAAGTGTTTTCACACTGCAAACCAACCCAACCGTGAGTTAGTTTGACCTCTTCTTCTGGTCAGACCACATGTTAGTCCTTTGGACCGGATCACGGCCTGAGGCACCTTTCATACCAGCTATTCTGGTGTAGACAAAACTGAGAAGTCAGAAGGTCCAGACCAAACAAAGTAGGTGTGAAAGCACCCTTAAAAAAAGCGAGTGTTGCAACAGAAGAACCATTTTGGTTCCATAATGAACCATTAAAAAGATGTGAGTGTGAAGAACCTTCAAATATATATATATATATACTGTATATATATCTGGCTTCAGTCAGAGTCTCTGTGTAATTAAGCATCGAAGTGGAAGCTGACTGAGTCACCCATGTAGCTGTGAGTGAATGCAGTGGGAGACTTTTTCATTGTGTTGTTGACAACACTGCATACATCAGCACCTCTGTCCCGGCAGGTAGGTGCAGCGGCATGGTCAGAAAGCCGGGGGTGATAATGAACCTTCCACTGCATATAATTAACCTGACTTATGCAGACTTCGGTAATGAACCTGGCATTACATATGCTAATGAGCCTGTCACTGCCGATAATCAGTCTAATTAAGCTGGTGTTACATGCGAAAATAAACTAATTTAACCTTCTAATTTACATATGATAATGCACTCAATTAACCTTCCACGTTATATATGACAATGACTCTCCATGACAATACATATTATGCTGGTGCTTGTTGATGTTACACAGGATAATGAGCTTAATTAACCTGATGTAACACATAATAATATGTTTCTCTGCTACATATGATAATGGCCCTCATTCACCTGGAGTTACATGCAAGGAACCCAGAGTTACGTGTAATGATAAGCTTTAATAATAAGCTTAATTAACCTGAGGTAACATATGCTAATAAGCCTAATTAACCTGGCATTACATGCAATTGATAATGCCCATCATTCATCTGGTGTTACATGCAGGATACCTAGAGTTCAACTTAATAATCAATGTGTTGTACACCTGATAATGAGCATAATTAACATTGTGTTACATATGATAATGAGCCTGTCACTGCCGATAATCAGTCTAATTAAGCTGGTGTTACATATGATAATGCACTCAATTAACCATCCACGTTACATATGATAATGCACTCAATTAACCATCCACGTTACATATGATAATGACTCTCCCTGACAATACATATTATGCTGGTGCTTGTTGATGTTACACAGGATAATGAGCTTAATTAACCTGATGTAACACATAATAATATGTTTCTCCGCTACATATGATAATGGCCCTCATTCACCTGGAGTTACATGCAAGGAACCCAGAGTTACGTGTAATGATAAGCTTTAATAATAAGCTTAATTAACCTGAGGTAACATATGCTAATAAGCCTAATTAACCTGGCATTACATGCAATTCATAATAGCCATCATTCATCTGGTATTACATGCAGGATACCTAGAGTTCAACTTAATAATCAATGTGTTGTACACCTGATAATGAGCATAATTAACATTGTGTTACATATGATAATGAGCCTGTCACTGCCGATAATCAGTCTAATTAAGCTGGTGTTACATATGATAATGCACTCAATTATCCATCCACGTTACATATGATAATGCACTCAATTAACCATCCACGTTACATATGATAATGCACTCAATTAACCATCCACGTTACATATGATAATGACTCTCCCTGACAATACATATTATGCTGGTGCTTGTTGATGTTACACAGGATAATGAGCTTAATTAACCTGATGTAACACATAATAATATGTTTCTCCGCTACATATGATAATGACCCTCATTCACCTGGAGTTACATGCAGGATACCTATTTTCAACCTGAGTTCAATTTAATAATCAATGTGTTGTACACCTGATAATGAGCATAATTAACATTGTGTTACATATGATAATGAGCCTAATTAACTAAACGTAACACGTCCATGAATCTAATTATACTGACATAACGTTATAATAAGCTGTCTACTACATATCTCCATATCTCCCGACTTTACACACAGATAATGGCCGTTACACATGATAATGCATCCGTCCACTACATAACATTCGCCTCGAGTTCAAATCCACAAATCCATATGATAATGAGCCTAATTTACCTGACATGATGAAACGGCATCCCCTACTAATCATCCACCTGGTGATAAACCTGCCATTACACATGATAATGAGCTTACGAACCTGGGGTTACACATGATAATGAGCCGTCCACTACACACCTTTCACCTGGCCTTACACGCTGACATCCAGGAGTTACATATGATAATGAGCTCAATTAACATGCTCAGCCAAACTGGCTTTCCACTACATACTGTTCACCTGGCGTTACACACCATCAGTCTGGAGTTACATACACTGATAATCCTGGAATTACACATGATAATGACCCTCATTCGTCTGGTTTTGCACCTTGGTTGAGCCTCATTAACCTGACGCCTCGTATGATAACTCACCACCCAACGACACTAGGTATCATTCACCTGGCGTTACGCACAGACAGCCTGGCGTTACACGTAATGGTAACAGATTAATGAGCGTGACCAGCGTGAACTCGGCTCACTCCAGCGCAGAGAGAAGCGCGTGCGTGCTGTGGAGCAGAAGCGACTTTACTACAAAGACTTCTGAACACTTGGGTGGCAGCACTTTTATTGCAGCAGCGGAACGCACGCGAAGCACGGCAAGTAAATAAACAAACAAGCAAATACACGAATAACGTCTGAGACCTGTGCACGTGCTAAAAATAAAACAAAATAATAATGATAAATAATGCAATCACGCGCACGAGCTCACTTACTAAAAAAAAGTGAACAGCAACTTCTCCGTAAAGTCACTCCGGACTCACCTCTCTTGTCCTGCACTCTGACCGTCACCTCCACCAGCGGCTCGGTCTCGCGGTCCAGGCTCCGAGAGATGAGCAGCTCGCCGCTGTCTCGGTTCACGGCCACCGGAGGGTCCTTCTGCTCTTCCTCTGGCTGAAGCAGCTCGAAAGTAGCCGCTTGGAAGCGCGCGGGGCTCAAGCTCATGATGACGGAGCCCACGGCCGCGTCCTCGGACACGCTGACCAGCGCAGGCTGCTCTGGCTCGTGCACGGAGCGCCGTGACTTCCTCGGTAGCGCGCCTCCGCGGCGCTGCGCCTGGGGCGCGGAGACGGACACGGACACGGGGACGGGAATGGGCACTGAGGGTCTGGCCTGGCGCGGACGGACCTCGATCTCCACGCCCGGGCTGGTGCGTGAGGGCCATCCGCGGTCGCGCGCAAACACGGTGAAGCGCACCGGCGTGGCGAGACCCAGGATGGAGTCCACGAGCAGCACGTCGCCCGTTTTGGGCACCACGTAGAAGCTGCCGTTGCGCGGGAGCGCGAAGTACGTGAGCTCCGCGTTCTTGCCGCTGTCCGTGTCCTCGGCGGCCACGCGGTGCACCACGGAGCGCAGCGCGGTCGCGTCGTCCAGCGCGAGCGTGACTCCCCTGTGCCGGAACGTCGGCTCGTGGTCGTTGGTGTCCAGCACGTCCACGCGCACCGACGCCACCGGCGATGCCGCGGCTCCGGCGGCGTTGCCCGCACGGCGGCACGGCGTAAGCCCCAGTACGTATCCAGAGCGCCGCTCTCGGTCCAGCACGGCGGCGGTCTTCAGCAGCACGTGGCCGCGCTTGTGGTGCGCGAACGCGCGGAACGCCTCGCTGCCGTCCCCCAGCAGCCGCAGGCGCGCGCCGGGCTCCGCGCCCACGCGCCGCGCTGGGATGCTCAGCCCGTTCACGCGCGAGCCCACTGGCGAGTTCTCGAACACGTGGCCGTGGAAGAAAGGTACGCGCTCCGCGTCCCGCGTCCCGTTACCCAGCACGAAGGTGGCGCAGCAGGAGAGCA